>NC_058130.1:333038452-333233815 GCF_016433145.1 Gracilinanus agilis | reverse complement strand
GCTTTTTGTGGTGGCAACAAATTGGAAAAGGAGGGAATGTCCTTCAATTGGGGAATGGCTGAACAAACTGTGGTATATGCGGGTGATGGAATACTATTGTGCTAAAAGGAATAATAAACTGGAGAAGTTCCAGGCGAACTGGAGAGACCTCCGGGAACTGATGCAGAGCGAAAGGAGCAGAGCCAGAAGAACTCTATACACAGAGACTGACATTCTGTGGTAAAATCGAATGTAACGGACCTCTGTACCAGCAGCAATACAATGACCCAGGACAACTGTGAGGGATTTATGGTAAAGATGCTACCCACATTCAGAGGAAGGACTGCAGGAGAGGAAACATATAAGAAAAACAACTGCTTGAACGCATGGGTCGGGGTGGACATGATTGAGGGTGTGGACTCGAAACTACCACACCAATGCAACTACCAACAATTTGGAAATTGGTCTTGATCAAGGACACATGACAAAACTAGTGGAAATGCGCATCGGCCGTGGGTGGGGGTGTGTGGGGGGGGATGAAGGGGAAAGGAGGAGCATGAATCATGTAACCATGTTAAAAATGAATATTAATAAATGTTAAAAAAAAAAAGCTGACTTGAAGCTTAACATTAAAAAACAAACAAACACTTAAGATTATGGTATGTAGTCCATTACTTCCTGGCAAACAGAGAAAGAAGAAATGGAAGCAGTGCCAGATTTTATATTTTTGGGCTCAAAGAGATCACTACCAACAGTTACTACAATCTTGGAATTAAAAGATGCTTGTTCCTTGGGAGGAAAACCATTGGGAATCTGGACAGCATATTAAAAAGCAGAGCCATCACATTGCTGACAAAGATCTGGACAGTCAAAGCTGTGTTTTTTTCGATGGCAAGGTATGGCTTACCTTATGGTAAGGTGAAAGTTAGATTGTAAGAAAAATTGAACCCCATGGAATCAATGCTTTTGAATTATGGTGCCGGATAAGATTTTTGAGAGTCCACTGGATAGCAGCGAGATCAAATCAGTCCATACTTGAAATGAACTCTGACTATTCTTTGGAAGGACAAATACCGGAACCAAAGCTTAAATACTTTGGCCACATGAGAAGACAGGACTCATTGGAAAAGACTCTGACACTGGGAAAGATAGAAGACAAAAGATAAAGGGGATGCCATAAGATGAGGTGGATAGATAGTATAATGGAGAAAATGAACATGAGCTTACATAGATTTCAGCAGGTAGTGGAGGACAGAAGGGCCTAGTGTGCTATGGTCCATGAGATCATAAAGATTTGGACATGACTCAATGCCTCAACAACAGCAGCAAAGTCAGTCTGCTGTTTATGGTTTTTTGTTTTTTTTTTTCTTTTCACTGAGAATGAAATGGAGCCTATTTTTGGAGAATCTTTAGAATCCTTAATGAAGATTAATCTTACTGTAGGATTTGGTAAAAAGTACCTGAGAGATCTTTATTGGCTTGGCTCGTAGGTTCAAGAGGGATTGGCTAGAAATACAGTAATTGAAGCTGTTGATTTTTTAATATCCTCCTCTGACTGCCAGATCAGAGGCCTGAATGAGGCTTATATCTTCCTGTTCTTTTTTCTGGTTATGGGCAGTAATAACAGTAAAGCTAAAGTAACTTGACCTAGACCATAAAGAGTTAGTTATATGTAACTCCTGTGCATGTTTTCCCATTAGCAGAAATTGTCTTCTTGAGGAATAAGAGGCATCTGTTCATGTTCTCCAGTCTGTTTTCCTGGGTCTTATTCTTTCTCATCACAGACTTGCTCCTACCCAGAGCCTTAAACCAATTTGGACTTCAATTTTATTACTTAATCATTTATTTTTGGGTGGCTAGGCACCTAAACAGAACATAAAATTATCCAGAGTAAGAAAGACTCATTTTCCTGGTTGATTCAACTGATGGGTATAATTTTGAGCCATCTGTGGTATATATCTGTTATAATTATCAGATTTTAAAATTCTCTTTAAATAAGGATTTTTGGGTTGCTATTAATCTGTATACTTGTATATTATTTTGTTTATTACATTGGGCCAGATGGCATTATAACACCTTTGTGGAGACTGTTGGAGAAGGGAGTAACCTGCACCTATCAACTGTTGTGTCTCAGATTTGTTGAGGAGCAAGATATCTTAGGGAGACTATTAACTTAGTAATAAACATATGAATGTATCAAAATTTATGAAAATGAGAGACAATATGAAGCAGTGCAGTAGTTTCCAGTGTTTTTTATTTTTCAAATCTATTTCAACCAAAAAAATGTCGTAGGTCTCCAGGATAATTTTATATCCTACTCATAATCTTTTCATATTTATTCACTAAGTGCTTACAATAACTATAATGATAACTTGCCCCCAAAGCTCCAAAATAAAAGTTATGTGATTTAATATTTATTATAAATTATAAAATTTTTTCTGCTGTTTAACTATGGAAGATCCATAAAATTATAAGACTAATTATAAATTGTTACAAATATTTAATGTAGGACATTCTGTAAGAATTAAAAGATATCAAGGCTTCATATACTATCATCTGTAAGACATTAAATTTCCTTTTTTTCTATTTTTCTAAATTTTCTAAATTTAAATTCTAAATTTTGTAGAATATAAATAACATTTTTAGTGAAATTACTTCATTTTATAATCATAAGTAAACTTAATTTTGATGTTGGACTCTACTTCAATGAAGGTTTGCAAAATTAGCTCAATACTAGGCAGACATATGCAGTCTTAAATTTGGTTTCACATTGAGTTTATTTCTTTATTTTGATTTAAAAGAAGAATAAGGAGGTAACATCTACTTGTGCAAATATACGGTAGAAAAGGGTAGAATTTCACAGACTCTTGATGAAAGATGGAAATCCAATTTTTTTAGTCACCTAACTAACTAGTCAATGAACATGAATGGCTAATAATTATGATATAAATATTTACTTTGCTACTTGTCAGCAACAAGTGCTATATGAAATCATAAATTTATTTATATAAAAACTAAGTTTTGTAAGGAAAGAATGTTTTGCTATGGGACTGTCTTCTTTTCTACCACTGGCTGTACTCTCACAAGAACTCCACTGAATGCTTAACCAGGGTTCCCTACCAGTTCATTAAAAAACCTGTCAGATGGAAGGATACTAAAATAAATAGAGGACAAACTTAAAAGTGAAAAGCAATTTTAACATTGCAATGAGAGACCATCTCAGGTTTGTTTCTGCAGAATGTTTGTAATGGTCTGTGATGATCTCAAGATGTGCATGCCTGGGGATTATGGTTTGCAGACAGTCTGCCATTTGTGCTACAAGAATATAGATACTCCTTAGCTTCTTGGTTGTGTAATTATACAGCTGATGGTCATCATGGGGTGACAAAATGGGGGTGTGGGAGCTACTCTGGTGTAGCATACACCTATCTCTGCACGGACACCAAAATCATTGTATACAAGATTACAGCATTTTTGAACTTCTGCAAAGATGGACCTATAATGCTTCAAACATGTATATGTGTGCCATAGAGAAAAAATAGATTTGTAATACAACTGAGCAAGTATTTACTGTTTAAGCACATTTTTAGTATGAATCCTTTGAACAGTTATAGCAAACTCCCAATTCATTCACAAACCACTAAATGGGAACTACTTGTTTGGTGAAGAGAAAGCCATTTTGGAGTCAGAAAGAGGAGAAGGTTCATATAATAATGATAATAATGACAGTAACTAACATTTATTTAGTGCTTACCATGTTCCAGGCCCTGTGCTAAAGTGTTTTAGAGTTATTTAATTTGATCCTCACAATAATCCTAAGAGGCAGGTGCCATTATTATCCACATTTTACAGGTGAGGAATCATCAGTAGCTGCGTGATCCTGGGCAGATCATTTAACTTTTCAGTGCCTCAGGAAAATCCTTGAGAGTTTAAATTGTAGGATGGTTGTGGCTCTATATTGATAAAGAGAGTTTCTTTACTGGGAGTTTCCTAATCAATAAAATCATAGGTTTGGACTACGATAAATATATTTTTGTAAAAAGACCAATGACATCATCTTGTTGGGATCAGGGTATAGTGTCTACAATTGTGACTAATCTAGTATGAGTTTGGATGGCTCTGTCCTAGATCAAGTACAAGTCTTTTAGGCATTTGGGCCATGTGGACAGCCCATTGGAGTTGCACTCTCCACAGAAGAATTTGAATGCTTGGTACTTGAGTTTGAGTGAGAATAAGATAGAATATATCTATAATTTTTAGCAATAATCCTGAAAAGGTAATAGACTCTATGCTAAACACTTTATAAATACTATCTCATTTTATCCTTACAACAACCCTTTGAGGTAAGTGCTCTTCTTATCCCTTTTTAACAAATGAGGAAGCTGAGGCAATCAGAGGATAAATAACTTACCTGGGGCCACACAGAAAGTGTACACACACACACACCCTTCCCCTTCTTGGTTTTCCCCATTGTGGCTTTGCTCTATCACAGGTCAGGATAAGAAATTGAAAGGGATTTATTTTTTTTAAGAGTTTTGAGGAAGCCACAGATGACACATGAAGGCCTGCAAACAACACAGAAAAATGTTTAGAAACTTAGAAATGCATACTTAACCAAAAATTTACAAAAAGGCCCTGTAAACAACTAATCAGAGAAAAAGAAAAAAATTCAGACTTCTTCCCTGGGGGCCCCAAAAATTTTTCATGAGTTTTTCAGACTGTGGAGGTAACATGCCCTTAACCTCTGTAATATAGAAGGGACAACGTTATATGAAGCCTTATTTGACCTCAGTCAAATTTATTCTTCTGGCTCATTTACTCTTCTGCCTACCTGGTCTTCCCAAAGAGTTTAACCACAAAAAGCAAGAGATATGGGATGATAGTGAGCAGGATGTATGGAGTGAGTGAGATCTTTTTGAAGATGAGGATGTCATGGGTGTGTTTGTAGGCAATAGAGAAGCAACTATAGACAGAAGAGAACAATCAGCTCTGAGGTGTCATCAGCTATGGCACCACCAAAGAAGGCAGAGCTGAAAACTCCTCATAATACTGTAGTGAACTCACTTAAACTTAAATATTTCAGTAGGTCTATGATTTCTTTAGTATGAGTATTCTTTCCACCAGTAGAGCCTAATAACCTATGTATAGCTTCTCATCTTGTGAGACTCTTGTCCTTGGCTTTCCATATATCCTATAATAATGAAGTCTCCTTAAAGAAAAGGATGATTTCTTTTTTTCTCTTGGTGTCCCTGGGACCTGGAACAATGCCTGGCATGTAGAATGGTGCTTAATAGATATTTAAGTAAATCTAATTGAATTTACTAGAAGAAATCCAAGACATATTAGAAGTTTTCCTATGGTTCTTTAAAAGTTTCATGGTTTCAGTGCATCCTCAGTCTGTTCATTTGTTGTCTTTCGCCACTACTATGTACTCTGTCCATTTACTTTTTTAGTTATACTTGTCCTTGACTGATTTATGTTACCTCTTACATGAGATGTCATTGGTAATGCAGTTCATCCAACTTATATCATGTATGTTTTTATTGTCCTTTTGGTCACCTGGAATTTTGTTTCTTATGAGATTGTGGTATTTCATAATTCATAGTCTTAGAGGGTCACTGAGAGGATTTTGTTATTTCTACTCCAGACCTATAACAATATTCAACTTATATTTAATACATTACTTGTCATTTCTTAGGCATTTCACTGCCACTGTCCAGGGAATGGGAAGGAGCTTCTCCTTTGAGAGCCATGACCCTGGGATTCATACTTTCTTTTCCCTTTCATTTCTTTTGTAAGAGTAAGACCCTTTCCTATTGGTTCTGCTGGATTAGACTACATGCATTTAGCGGTTTTCCTTTTTACAGAAAATTAAATTAATATCTTTTGTTTTTACATTATCTTAATTTCTCAGTGTATTTTTCCATTATTTCTCTCCCACTGATTCCTGGCTGACTTTTATCTTGCCACTAGACATCAATGACTCTGGAAGAGTAAGACTGACAACTTTATACAACTCTGACTCACTTAAATCCAATTTATGCTCAAGTTAAAAAACATCACCATAGTGATGTCATTTTGGTCCTCTTTAAGTTTGAAGGACAACCAACCACCTACCAACTGATAGGCAGCTAGATGGTATATAGGGTTCAGTGCTGGACTTAGAATCAGGAAGAGTTGACTTCAAATTTGGCACTTTAAAAATTTAGCATTTGTGACCCTGGGCAAGCCACTTAACCTCTGTTTGCCTCAGTTTCCTCATGGTAGAGTAGGAATAATTATTTAAAGCACCTATCTCCTAAGGTTGTTATGAGGATCAAATAAAATAATATTTGTTAAAAGCGCTTAGTCCAGTGTGTGGTACATAGTAAGTGCTAGGTAAATATTAGCTTTTATTATTATTGACTATATTATGATGTTACATTAATACTATATCATAATATTATAGTTATATTACATCATTATTTAATATAATAATAAATATAATTATATTCATAATTGTCCTGGTTGGACAATTCAGGCTGGAGCAAGATTATGAAGGACTTTTAAAACTCAATAGAGGAATTTGCATTTTTCTCCTAAAGGCAAGTGCATCCTGAAGCTTCTTAAGCAGAGAAATGACAGTTGGATGTATGCTTTAGGAAAATCACTCTGGCTATTAAGTAAAGGATGCATTGGAGATGGAAGAAGATAGAGAGGCTGGGAGACCAATTAAGAGGTTTTTGCAATAATTTAGGTGAGAGGTGATGGGAGTCTGAATAAGACTACTGATTGACAATTGGTTATGAGCTTTCATTTGAAAACCTCCAGCTTGTTGCCTTCTTAGGTAGTTTATTCTTTTTTGAAAAAGATTGTCCTTATATTAAGTCAGGATCTGTTTCCTTGTATCTTTATGTCTATGCTGTACTTTTGTCCTCTGGGACCAAGGAGAGCTATAATAGAAAGTGTCCTGGACTTAATACCAGAAGCTTTGCTTTTGAGTTCTGAGTCTTCTACTTACTGCCTTTTGACCTATGCAGTTCATTTTTCTCTGCGCCTCAGTTTCCATATCAGTAAAATGAGGATGTTTTTAAAATTTAAATTTATTTGTTTCCTCGTTACATTAAAATACCCAGGTAATTCCCTCCCTCCTTCCCTTCTCCCCATTAAAGAAGGTATCATTTCACAAAAAGATTATGTATATATAAAAATGTGTCTTGCTTATTTCTGTTTATCAGTTCTTTCTCTTGAGGTGGACATACAAGTTATTTTCCAAACAATATTTCTATTTTTGTGTACAGATGATTTTTAGTTCCTTTCTTACTTTTAACATTTTGTTATTCTTTAATCCCTTTTCCATGTTATAACACTTCACATATTTGAAGGATTTATCTTCTGGCTCTATAATCCCAGCTGTGAGACTAATCCAGGGCTTTCTTGGCCTAGTCTGCATAGAGGAGTGAGCGTTTATGATGTATTTTTGATGATAGTGATGACTGAAACCTTTAGCCTACCTCAAAAACGTCAGTTTCCTGATTATAACCATACAGTACAAAGACTTTGATGATTTAAAACTCAGAGGAATTTGAGATATTGTGCAGCTGAGAGGGGAGAAAAGATGTAAGTCGGGTCCTTCTGTGGAAGGATTCCTTCCCCATTTCTGTTCATTGCCCATGGCTAATCTCAATTCTCTAGGGCAGTGATGGGCAAACTATGGCCCATGGGCCTGATGCGGCCCCCTGAATGTTCTTTCCAGCTGGGCAACATTATTTCTAATCTGACGAATACAATGAGTAAGATACAATACAATGAAACTTCTAAAGAATTGCCTTAGAAACAGACTGACAGATGAGCATTTCCTTTCCTTTGGCCCCCTGTTTAAAAAGTTTGCCCATCACTGCTCTAGTGGGATCCACTGATGTCAAGAAGAAGCTAGTGTGCTGGTGCTTCTGAGGTTGACTTGAGTGTGGTACCCTTGAGCATGTTAGTACGGGAGAAGAGGCAAGGGCTGAAGGCTCCCAGTGTGAGAGAGTGGGATGTATTTGGTTCACTGCATGCATGCATATGCAGTGAGAATGACTTCAGCCAGAGTTTAGGACTTCACATGAGGAAAAAAAAGCAGTATTGGGGAATATGGAAGTGACCAAGTACTTGAGGCCCCCTTAATTATTTAGAATTGACCTGACAAGGGAAAGGGGGAGAAGGTGAGTGCAAAGTCTGGGAGTCCTAAGAGCTGGGGTTGCCATGGATCTTGCAGCCCTTTCCCTTATATGAGCAGTGTGGCATAAGTATAAAAGTAGAATTCTTGGTCTAACTGCTAGGACCTCCATGCCATAAATATCATTACAGAGCAAGAGATGATAAAAGGCTTAAAGATCAGATTTTATGTGGTGTGATTTATCTGAATTTTGGATAGTGAATTCGCCCCTAGATTTTTATTTTAGAAGGAGATTGTTTGAGGAAAGGGAGACCTTCTTGAGTAAAGGGACTCAATACTCCAATGATTTCTGCAATTCTTCACTCATGTGATGCTATAGCATAATTCAACAAGATAACTGCATGCAAACATCCTACATATAATAAGATTAAACAATTATGTCATCACAGATATATGAATAAATCTACTAGGAAATTTTTTATTATTTAATTTGTTTTATTAGAACATCCAGGGAGAAATACAGTATCAGAACACTTATGTGATTTAATTTTTCATTTTTAGGGTTTCATGTTCTTTCATGTTTTTAATGTATTTTTGTATTGAGTTTAGTTGACTATGTTCATGCTGTATTCCTCTGCAGAACCATTTTTCTTCTGAGTTCCCACCTTTCAGGTAGAGTGGACAGAAAATATGATGTGTATTTTGTATATTCTACTTTTATCATAAGTCATAGACCTACTTAAAATACAGTGTGACCCAAAAAAGTCTTCCTTAATGGAGTTTTTTATTTTTTATTTTTTAGAAAAATTTGCCATGGTTACATGATTCATGTTCTTACTTTCCCATTCACCCCCTTACCCCTCCCTCCCCCCCAATAGCCGACGTACATTTCCACTGGTTCCTTAATGGAAGTTTTAAGATTTAATAGTTTCAACTGCACCAAGACTTTTGGGAGAACCTGTATTCAAATTAGCCCAAACTTATTTTATCAACTGTGCTCCATCCCTTAGACTACTACTCCTTGTGCTCTGCTGAGCTTTTAAATTAGTTTCCTTAATTTCTTTATAGTGTTAATGTTTGTTTTCTCAGCCCATTAAAATGCTCTGGAAAGTCTTTAAGTTAAGATTTATTGGTTCTTATAACATATCTAAAGCAAGTATCTAAGAAATCATTTATCTATAATAAGCAAGTATCTAAGAAATCAATGATCTATAATTAAGGATAGCACTGTGTTAGGAAAAAAAAAGTTGAGATACCTTTAAAATATTTGTAAGTATCTAGAGAACAATGCCAAAATTAGTCAATGACTCAGATATCTGTTTTTTGATGGTTTTTTTGTTTTTAGAGATAGCATAAAAAGAAATAACTTACTGGAGCCAACCCCAGGGTTCTGGTAGGGAGTGGAATCCAAGGGATATTTTATGGGAGAGTAAAATTATCTACTTCATGAGTCAAATATGCCATGATGTTTGTTGAGAGGATTGTCTGTTTTGACAGATCAAAAGGTGATGAATGTATCTTCCAGATCTTTTGTGTTTTTACTTTCTTTTATGATTTTATAAAGTTCAGTTATATTTCTTTTTATCTTTTATTTTTCATCTAGAGCCCTAAAATTTTAGTCTGGCTTCATATAGAAAAAAATGCTTTCATCCTCTTAGTCTTTGATTTTTAAAAACTTTATCTTTATTGGAATATGGCAACCAGAACACTTCACTTCAAATATCAGACTTAATATCAATGTTTTATGTAAGGATGAAATTATAATTTTTGTATTGTTTCTGATAATTTCCTTGATAATGTCCAGAAATTTTACCACAGCAAAGTGGTGGACTTTTGCCTGTGGGAAATGGTCTATAATAATCCATTGATCCTTTTCCCCAAGGAATGTAGAACTATGTACTCATAGAATTTTTGAGTTTGAAGGAACCTTAGATTTCCTTTGATTTTCTAAATGAGGATCTGAGATCCAGAGAAGTTGTATATAAATGTATAATATTATGATAAACAAACATGCCTAAGACCATACAACTGGTACTAGAACCCAGGTCTCCTAATTCCCAATGTGGAGCTATTTCAGCTACATCTGACAAGAGGCATCTTATGAAGATTGTTTGGATCTTCATTTCAACTTATTAAAAAAAACCCATACCTTCTGTCTTAGAATCAATACTATGTATTGGTTCCAAGGCAGAAGAGTGGTAAGGGCTAGGCAGTCGGGGTTAAGTGACTTGCCCAGGATCACACAGGAAGTGTCGGAGGCCAGATTTGAACCTAGGATCTCTTGTCTCTGGGCCTGGTTCTCAATCTACTGAGCCCCTGAGCTGCCCCCCATTTAAACTTATTTTTTTAAAAAAATGTATGCTTTCACATAACTTATACAGCTTTGCACAATCTTCTTTATCTCTGGCAATTGCCATTTCAGTGTCAAGCAAAATAGAGTGTCCTATGTAGACTTGATGATGTATTTGTTCTCCCCAGTCATTTATGAAGCTAATGAACAAGATTGGTCTTAACACTGATCTTTAGAGAATTGAACACATTGAAGTTATTTGGTTAGAAAAAGCCTCATTTAGTTCTATTTTCATTTCCTAATATATATAAGATATAAGGTGGTACCTCAGAGTTGTTTTGATTTGCATTTCTCTAATTTTAAGAGATTTAGAACACATTTTCATGTGCTTATTGATAGTTTTGATTTCTTTATCTGAAAATTCCCTTTTCATGTCCCTTGCCCATTTATCAATTGGGGAATGCTTGATTTTTTTGTACAATTGATTTAGCTCCTTAGAAATTTGATTAATTAATCCTTTGTCAGAAGTTTTTGTTGTAAAGATTTTTTCCTAATTTGTGCAACAGTTATTATTACAGAATCTTATCATAAACTTTTTGATCCTCCCCACAAGAATTCCTGTAGTTGATTGTGATGTGATTTCACTTTACTAAATGTTATTTGAAGACAATGAGCAAATTATAGATTTCCTTTGGCAGAACAAATTATTTGGGTTTAATAAATATTTGTTAGGTATCTTTTATCTGTGAGGTATTGTGCTAAGGGCTTGGCTGAAATTGTACCAAGACAAAAACCTGAAACATTCCATATCCTCACTGAGTTTACTGTGTAGAGGATTGTGGGATAATGGTGGCTGAATAAATGTGAATACAGGGTAATCTGAGCAAAGAAAGAATACTAACTAGAGGTGGGAATCAATAAGAACAGCTTTTCATAAGACTTTTGAAATGCCTTAAAGGAGGCTTTGGATTCAGAGAATTTTGAGGGAAAAGAGGAAATACATTTCAGGAATAGTAGAGGGGATAGTTTGTGCAAAGAGAGGACAATGGAGATGTAATATTGTTAGGGGCATGTTTTAGTAAGCTAAACAGGAACACAGAGTAATGATAAAGAATGGGAAATATCTAGAGAGATATATTGGAACCAAATTGTGGAGGTCTTTAATTTCCAAGATAAGACATTCTTATTTTATCTTAGAGGGAATAGGAGCTACTGGGGTGGCAGTAGGGGCAGATGATCAGGCTTGTGTCTTAGGAAAGTTATTTTTACCATCTCTCTAATGGCTCATAGAATCATGATTTTAGAGCACAGGGAAGGAATTGAGAGACCATCTGATTCCACTGTCTTATTACATAGATAAGGAAGTGGAGGCCAAGGAAAGTTCAAGTGACTTCCTGAAAGGACACACAGATAGTAAGATGCATTTTCCCTTGTGGATCTTTCAGAAAATGAATGAAGGGTGACTTATTTGTAGCCTATTGTCATAGTTCAGATAAGCCATGAAAAGAAACAGATCTTTTTGAGAAATTTTAAGGTAAAATATGTGTGGAGTGAAATTCTTTGGAGGCTCGTTCCTCCATGAATCACTCTAATGAGCAGACAAGAGACTTGATAAGATGCTGACAGAGAAAAACTACTTTATTTTGAGAAAACTGAAGACAGTAGGGTGACGGTTAAGGGGGAGGGGAAAGGGAGGAAAAAGGATTCTCCCTGCACAAACAGCTTACTCGGGGCAAAAATGTCCACTCTTCTTCTAGGTACAATAACAGACTTTTATAATAATCCTGACACAAGATTCTCCTCCTTCCCTCTGTCCATCCCACAGAAGGGTGATTTGTGATATTCACGGTCTTGAATGTGTGGTTTTCAACATTATGTACCTCTAAAGACCCCCCATGTTCAAGAAAAACCTGTGACTATCATGGGATTCCCAGCTTAGGACCATAAAAGATACAACCAAAACTACCTGTTCTTTCTTATCTTACTCCTCTTCCTAGAGTTGGCAAATTTCCCAGGCTACAGATAAAATCTTCTCAAGGTTTTTGAAAATAGGTCAGGAAAACTAAAAGTTTTGTGTTTTGGGGTGGGGTGAGCAGTTTTAGTCTAAGGAATGGCAATACTAAGGGGTCTCTTGAAAATTGGGATTACAACAAGCCAAATACTATTCTGAGAATTACACACTGAATCTCATTCCACACAAATGTGTTGTGTTTGTGTGTTGAGAGGACAGAGAGATCTATTGAATGATAGATAAAAGGGAAGAATGGAGGGGAAAGTACAAGATTTTGGACCTGAAACGGATGGCTGTAGAGAGCCATTGGATGTAGAGGGCCATTGGAGAAATAGGGTCAAATTTAGGGCCTGTTATCTGGATTCCCTACGTGACCAATCCAGGCTGAGGCAGTCTTTGTGTTTGGTTCTGGTCACCTGAGCCCTGAAAAGCTCTGGTTCCAGCAGGTAGGTTAATCCAAAAACAACTTGACCCCTCCAAGAGGCTATTAGGAGTCATTTAGAGAAACAGAGTCTGTAATAGATATTTTATCTGGATCCCATTACAAAATCATCGGCAAGTAAAACTGTGTATATGATTTTTCTGCACTGCATGTCAGATGCAGATAGAATGGGCCATCTAAGGTAAAAATCTGAGGCTCCTCTTTTGACTCAATTTTAGATCCCCACCTTTCTCAATATTCTTATTGGAAAGCTTTGAGTCCTTAATCAGACCAGCAGCTACTGAGTTAACAATTTCTCCTTAATAATTAAGAGGCCTGAACCCTAAAAAATATATTACTTAGACAAAGTCTAGACAGACAATTTAGTCCAGACTATCTGACCAGGTGCAGATCTGTAAATCAAGGTAGAATGCAATTAGTAAACTTCTCCATGAAATATATTTCTGCTCCCAGAATTAACCCCTACTAATTGGTGGTTGGAATTTGGCTCTTGTCACCTATATCTCTAATTTTTAGACTTTAATGGATTGTGTATGATTTGTAACCCCTTCACAGCTGGGACTCTTTCTTTGTGTTCTTTGTTTGAAATCAGTATATAATAAACTCCAAAGCCCACAGAGTTTGGAGCAGCATGGGCTAACCACTAGTCTGGTTGTTCTCATTTTCTTTTCCTGTCTTAACAATCCGACGCCGCAAAACGCCACTCAGAACCCCTACCATATAGGGAGCTGGCTCTCTATAGATGGCAAGGATGTTGTGTCTTCAAGAGAAATAGAGAAATTTTGAGGAGGGACATTTTTAGGGATGAAGGGTTCCATCTGAACATACTGAATCAGAGCAACTTGTTTGCTAGAATTGTGTCCTGAGAGTGATGAATTTTTCAGGCACAGATGCTCACAAGAGTTTTCTTTTTAAACGTAAAGAGGGGCTAAAATCCGTATCTGTTGAGGGAGACCCATACTAGCAAAGTCATTAATCCTTGAAGTATCTGAAATTTTTTCCTTTTCTATACTTTTCTGTTTTATTAGCTATTTAGGATTAGTTTATGACTTCCCCATGGGGGGGGTCTATGCCTGTCTTAGAAGATGACAGCTAAGAACTTGTGCAACTGTGGGAAGGGATAGTGTTAAAGTTTAGAATTGCAATGGGAGAAAAGTAGGTATGGTTGTGTTGGAAACATGCCCCACAATTGACTATCTCAGGAAGCACGGATTGCAACCCACTTTCCTACCCTCTAATTCAGGGGTTGGCAACGTATGGCTCTCGAGCTATATCTGGCTCTTTTGAGGGCCAGATATGGCTCTTTCTGCAGGAGCCATAAAGTCAATTTTTTTTCAGGCGCTGTTGCAGGAGCGCGCACTGTGAGCACTGTACGGCTCTCACGAAATTACATTTTAAAAAATGTGGTGTTTATGGCTCTTACGGCCAAAAAGGTTGCTGACCCCTGCTCTAATTGGTTGATCACATACCTTATTGGGCTCAAAACTGTGATCGATCCTTTTGGGTTCAGGTGGCTGCCAGGGTCTGTCCCCTTGTTCTCCAATTGAAGACCACTGCCCTATAGGAAGAATCTTTTCTTCCTATAAATAATCTGAGTTCCTAAGACGGGGAGAAAAATGTGTCCCAACATCTTGAATTCTTGGCAGAAATTTTGTGGAAGTGGTTATGAGTTAGATAGTCATATAATTATATTACATTAAGGGAGCTATATTAGATCTTGTCTTCCCAGCTTAAAACATGGTTAATTTTTAAAGGACTCTTTGGAGGCACAATTGAAACAGCTGAATGCTTAAACTTAGATACTCATAAGGATCTATGATACCATTGATACAGATGGAAACCCATCTGTGCCTGCCTTGTGGAACTCTTGTTCATGCCCTTCTCTCTCCTTTTCCATGTCTTCTGTAAGCCCAGAGGGAGGTCACTCAGTCTTCTGGGGTCATTCCTCAATTTCTCTGGACATGAAAAAGATATTAGTGGAGCATGTGGTTTGGAAATTCATTATCTCTTTCTTACCCTCATTCTTACCACTTTCCCAGTCATCTCCTTTATTGTTTCCAAATTTCTTCAGTGACCTTGACTTCATAGTTCCTCATTGCAGTTTACATAAATGTACCTCTCTGCTGCCCTCTGGGAGATACTAATTTTTAATCCTTTTAGAGACCACAGTTTTCCTTGATAAAGTCATAGAAAAACTCCACTGGTAGGATATTAACATAATTAAACTTTTATTAAATTTATCTCATTAGGAAAAGTGTTTGGTAGCATTGTAACTTTCCTGAAGCTGTTAAAGGTCACCTAGTGGGAAGCATTGTAGTATGTGAATTTGATAATTGTCAATTCTCATTGATCATATTATTTGAAAACTCCCTTTCTTTTGGCAGAAGTAGTTAAAATGTATCCATCTGTTGAATAGAAACAAGTATTTTGATTACCATTTAAATGCTTTGCACATTTTCTTAACATCTGATGGGATGCTGAGAAAAGCCTTTGCATTTTGTCAGTTATCAACATTACTAAAATTTCATGCCTCTCATCTGCTTTCTGGGAAAATTATCCATCCCTCTTATCCCTGAAAGCTTTTATTGGCTGTAGCTATAGTTCCTGTGCTGCTAGTAAGCTGTTTATGGGGCATAGGTGGCATCTCTGTGTGAAGAAAGCTTGAATGATTTATAAGCCATGAAAAAGAAACAAAGAGAGACTGGAGAGGAGTGAAGAACCCAAACTTGAGAGTTGACAACAGAAAACAAGAGACCAGGTGAGATGAAGGCAGAAGAAAAGGTCTAAAATAAAGGAAAAATTATTCCCTAAGTAATTTAACACTTGGAGAAACAGGAATGGAGGAAAGGGAAGGGGCATTTCTATAGGATTAATATGTTATATGTGCTGGACACTGTACTAAGCACTTTACAGATGTTATTTGATTCTCACAATACCCCGACTAGGAGTTGGTATAGTTTTATTATCCCCATTTTGTAGTTAAGGAAACGGATAATCAGAGATTAAGTGATTTTTCTCAGGGTCACACAACTAGTAAGTGTCTGAAGCTGGATTGAACTTAGGTTTTTCTGTTTCTAGGCTCAATGCACTATTGTACTACTTAACTGCCTCAGACTATAGAAGAATCAGGGATGATGACACACATACTTGTGGAGAAAGGTGGTGTGTTTAGGTGATCACTTGCCTGGAATCTTGTGAGTCAGTCCTTGTGCTGGGCTTAATCTGTTTTCTTTTCTTTTTTTTTTTTTTTTTTTTTTTTTTTTTTTTGTCCTTTCCTTTCTGAGATCTCTTGCTTCTAAAAGCTGTGCTTAGAGAAATTACAAGTGTTACTGATAATCAGATGGATTTGAGTGTGTATATATAGGAGAGTTGTCATATTTGGTAATGATTAGCCCCATAGTGCCATAATGAATTGTATGGATACCTTTCTGAGGATGACAAAGAAACAACTGACATGGGACAAAAAGATGACCAAGAATGTGAATGATGAGACTTTGGACCAATCAATCAATCATTTATTATCAAAATAGATGCCAGGCATCATGCAGAGGTACTAAGGTAGACCAAAAAGAAAGTTTTTGTCCCCAAAAGACTTGCAGTATTACCAAAGGAAACACATATACACACAGAAATAGATACCAAGTGAATAAAGGTAATTTTGAAAGGGAAAGGAGGAGGAGGAGGAGGCACCCATAGCTGGGATATTAGGAAAGGCCTCAGGTAGCTTTGAGCTGATTATTGTAGGAAGTGTGAGAAATCTAAATGGCAGAGGGGCAAAGGACAGTGGCTTCAAAAGAAACAAGTCAACCCAGGTGAAAGCAGAAGAATTTAGTCATGAGATACCATATGAGCAGAATTCCTCCTCAAGTGTATCCCTTGCTTTGTCTTCCTCAGAAGTGTAACTCTGCAGTTAACTCCTCAGGAGAGCTGGAAAGTAGTCAGTTTTGAATTAGTTTGGGAAGGTTCTATGTGTCATGTTTTATGGTTGTTGGTACACAGCTACCTTTGTGGGATGCCTCCCCTTTAACATGGTTGCAGGTGTGGATATTGGTAAATTTGGAGGCTGCTTTTAAGGACAAGTCTTTTTGAATTAAAAAATGGGAATCTTTGCTCTAAGTCATTGGCACCATTAATAGAAAGGCTTTAAGGAAAAAGGTGGATTTTGAGGACTTGTTGAATGAAGGCCAGGTGAAAACTTTGGAAGGCCTTGTATGTGGGTTTTAAAATTTCACAGTTATAAGAGAAACCATATAGAACAAGTCTAAAATATGAAAGTCGGATGATTGTATTAACGACATGTATTTGTGAAGTTCAGCAAATAGGTGATAGAAATGGTTTGAGTACTTCCCTAACAAGGTAAGTATAAACAGAGCCCACATTTGTCAAATTGCTCAACTTAAGATTTTCATGGCACAATAAATGCAAACCTGGAATTCCTACACCTCACCATCCCACCCCATGTACTCTTTTCAGGCACTGATTTTCTTTTGATCATAGTAGAGCTGGAAGGAAATTTAAAGGCCATCAACTCCAGCACCCTCATTTTATAGTTCAGGAAACTAAGTCTGAAAGATGTTAAATGGCTTGCTCAGTGTCACACAGCTACCTAGTGTCTGGGGCTAGATTTGAACACACGTCTTCCTGACTTCAAGTACCAGTGATCCCTCACCTGTCACGGTAGTTATGTTCCAGAGAACAGAATAGGTGAATATCTGCAAAGTACCTATGTCATATTTATTTTATTATTTATATATTTTAAGGCTTTATAAACCCTTCCCACTTTCCTATAAATCTTTTCCACCCTCTTATTAACCTTTCCCTTATAAACACTGAGCCCATTAGCGCTCAGGATACAGAACACAGTGCTGTGGTTGGTCGCCTTTCATTCCATTAGCCAATATTGTGCCGTGTACAATCTCAATGTTGGCAAATTTGTGCAAGTGGTAGTGGCGTCCTGCATTTCCATTGTGTACAGTTTGGTATACATCTGCAAAATGTCTCAATATAGTGAAAACTCTTTGATACAGAATTACATATATATTTTTTAAAAACCCATGATACAGCAAAGCCAGATAAACGAACCATGATGTAGCAAGGGATGATTGTGCTCCTATCTGTCTTATACGTAACTGCTTCCATTTTAAGGCAGTTGGCCTTTTACCATCTTCCATATCATCTCCAGGCATCTTGCATTGTTAAATTATGGAATGGACTATTGAAGCAACATCTTTGACGTCATAACCCTGATTATTAGAGTTAGATATCATAGCTCTCAAAAGCTTAATCAGTACTTCCCTAAGAAAGGAGAGGCCTCTTCCATGTAGCTGTTTAGGGCTTCTACCTTCCAGGAAAAATGACTTAATAAGAATGGATTGCTTTAGATTTAGTCTTAGTGACCCTCCGAGTATTTACTACACCTCCTATTTAGAGTCTCTGAGACTTTCCTTCTCCAAAAGTTCTAAACCTCCTAAGGAAATGCTTCAGGTACCCCTTCATGGATGAGACTCCTTTTCTCCAAGATGAAAGTTATTCTCTTTTTTGAACCACAATTGCCTTTCTACCATTTTCCAACTCAATCTCTCCTCATGCAATTTCCTGGACTTAGAATATATGCCATAATTTCTTCCCTTCCCCTCCCCCCCTTGAAGTTCTTTCCTTCCTTTAAGGTCCAAATGAAGTAATATCTCTTCCAATAAACCTTTCTCAAATATTTCACTTCTCCCTTCCCCCTTGAACTGAAAGTACTCTTGCATTTCTCACAATATTTTGTCCCAGACTTATCAAGTATTATATGATATGATATTAGTTGTGTAAATATCCTTCCTCCTTCTACCTGCCCATTAAAATGTAAGCTCTTTGAAAGGGTCTGTGTCATATTAGTCTTTATACCTACAGCACTTTACCCATTAGGCTATGCTTTATCCATATCCAAAGGTATAGCTCTTTGCAGCAAATTGATGTAAAGGTAAAAATGCTTAACAATTTGAATCTTAACTTAAAGAAAGGTATAAGAGCTCCCATACATACATATTTTTTATTTGAGGTATGGCTTTCTATAACAAAGCTGTCTCACTGAAATTATTGAAGTATTGGAAAATCAGCACAAAAAACAGTCATGAAGAACAGCACAGACATGGTTTCTGATGAAAGGATGAGCTACTCATCTCCTTAGTGTGAAAAAGGCTAAATATGGGACCTTTGAAGCATAGTCACTCATGGACAGAAAGGATTACTGTCAGTAGCATCTTTGTTTCTAAATGTGAAGGACTGTGGTGATATTCATATTTAGTCAGCTTGTCTTGAATGATCCAGAATAATCACTGTCACGTCTGAAACCTCCACTCAATTGTTTCCTGCTTTTGGAATGAAAATGACAAGTGTCTACATTTCATGCCCTGAGAATTTGCAATGCTCTCAGAACATCCTCAAGTACCTCACTCTACCACTCAGCAGTAATGCCTTTATTGTCATCCTCTGTTTCTAGATGACAATGCAGTTTCCTGTTTAGATGGAAGTAGTGATCAGTCTCTCCCACATGATTATACCAAAAGACTACTTTCTTTGTCTTCCTGGCTATTGTGTTATTCTCAATATAATGATTGTCATAAAATCTTAAGACATAGCTACAGGACACATAACTGTACCTACACTCATTTTTTTTCCCCCTTCACATAGGTTCCCTCTAGTGCTTATATGATGACTTTGGTTGCATGAATGGCCTTGACTTTTAAGTCAAGTGATTTGTCAAATAGTTTTACCTTTGATCTCTGGATATAGTTGGCAGGTTACTTCCTTTATATTTTCCCAAAGCCGAGACCTGCTCAATACAGTTGTTTTTTTCTCTGCAAAGCCTTATCCCTAAATATCTGTAAGGTGTTTTTTTTTAAATCTATTACCAAAGGAATTTCCTCTACCAAGTTTATTACATCTTTCATGTACTAATCATTGAACAAAATCCCTTCCCAGAGATTCTTTATACTTTTTGAAAGTATAACTTTCTTTCTGGGATTAATTTTGAATTAGAAAAGTACAAGGAGACTTTTCCTCCCTTGTCCTGATAACTATCACATTTACCTTCAACTTGATTTATCTCAAATGTTATCACTTCTCAGTTCAATAGATAATTATCATGAGTCACTGGATAGACACACACAACAGTGATATCATTTTACCTTTGACAAATCTTCCAAGAGACACATCATTGGAAAGGTGAAAAGCCAGGAGTTGGGGCAGGAGAAATGCTTTTTTTCCTTTCTTGCTGGCAGTTTCTTTGTGTTATCTCAAAAAAAAAAAAAAAAAAGAGAGATTTAGGACCAGATAATGACAGTATTGAACACTGCTAGTTAAGAAAATCCCATCATTTTGGCTTTAGAGGACTTTGATGAAACTGCTGTAATAACAGATCTGTATATATGCCAGTCAATCAGCAAGCATTTGGTAAGTGTCTGCTGTATGCCAGACACTATGCTAGATTCTGAGGTTATAGATACAAAGAGTGAAATAATCCCAATTCTCAATGAGCTTACATTCTAAAGGGAAGACTAGGAATATATTCTATAGTTCTTTCCTTAAGAATCTGTGTGTATGTATATGCATGTGTGTGTGTGTGTGTATATATATATATATATAAAATCAAACAAACAAATACAGTAGTTTGGAGGGAGACCACTAGCATTTTGGATTAGGAAAAACTTTATGGAGAGGGCAATCTTGGCTGTATCTTGAAAGAAGAGAAGGATTCTTGGTATGGGAGGTAGTCATTGTAAATGTGTGGAGACAGGGGATGGGGTGTGCCTTTTGTGGAGCAAAGAGAAAGCCAGATTGTACAAAATACAGAATACTGAAGGGGACTAATATCTAAGGAGTCTAGAAAGATTGTGGTCAGATTGTGAAGGGTTTTCAAAAGATTATATATTTTATCTTAGAAGCAATGAGAAGCTACTGGACTTGATTATGCAGTCAATATAGTTCAAGAGGGCCTTTTGATTATAAAACATAAAAGTTTCAGGCTTCAAGGGAATATTTTATTTCAGTATGAGAATAAAACTCAGATTAAATAGTGATTTATAAACTAAAGATTATTAAGAAAGGTAATATAACATTTCTTTTCAAAAAAGAAAGGCAATAAATAATAGTAATAGCTAATATTTATATAGTACTTTAAGATGTTCAAAGGACATTACAAATATTGTTTTATCCTTACAACAACCCAGGGAGGTAAATAGTGTTATCATTCCCATTTTACAGATGAAGAAACTGAGACAGATAAAGATTAAATGATTTGCCTAGAGTCATGCAACTAGTAAATATCTGAGACTGTATTGTCTTTGTGTTTGTTTTCTTTAGTAACTTGCTTTTTAGAACTCTATCAGCTTCACTCACTAATGTTTGTTTGGGTTTTTTAATAAAATATTCTATTTCTGATTTTTAAAAAAATCACAATTGAGTGAGAAATGTCAGTTTGAGGAGAGGCTGTTTGGAACAGATCCTAATTGTGGGCTAAACACTACTCTGAGGAAATTACTATTCTTAAAACAGCAGACTTGATGAGCTTGTGCCCACTTTTATAACACTCTAGATCTCCTGTGTCTTTTCTGGAAAAAGAGACCTCCTGTGCGGAGGCTGTGGGCACTTCTCCTTTCTTCCCTTGGTATGTGGGTTTCATGTGACCAGCTCAGGGCAAGGGACTTCAGTCTGGACTTCAGTGTATTTTATCTTCTATGTTCCCTGGTGAGCTGAGTCCTGTTGTGCTGCCTTGCCAGTCTGTTCGCTCTTGGGGCTTGTGAGTTTTCCAGAGGGATAGTCTTTTGTTAGCAGAAACTACTGGAAATGATGGGGCACAACTCTAAAACTCTTGTATGAGATAAAATGATATGAGACTCTGACCTGAGCAGAGATGGGAACAGAATAGATGATGCAGCTGATTGTAACAGAAAGCTTCTTGAATATTGACTGTATATGTTCACATTTATAAAAATGATAAAAATTTTGTAGGAACAAACAAAAAAAAAGATCACTGGCTAGTAAGGAGCATTATTAGGTTGTTAGTGCCACATAAATCTTATGTAAGGATGTTGCTTTGGTAGTATTTCTACTCCCTCCTTCCCTCCCGCCAAGCAGGACTATATTCTTTATCTTCTCCTCTCCTTAAATCATGTTACTAAGTATTAACTTTTTATTTTAAACCTTTACCTTCCATCTTAGAATTAATACTGTGTACTGGTTCCAAGGCAGAATAGTGGTAAGGACTGGGTAATGGGGATTAAGTGACTTGCCCAGGGTCACATAACTAGGAAGTGTCTGAGGCCAGATTTGAATCCAGGACCTTCCGTCTCTGGGCCTGGCCCTCAATCCATTGAGTAACCTAGCTGTCCCCAGGATTAACTTTTGAAATCTAGAACTGGTTCTGTTTTCCCCTTTGGAATGTGAAAAGGTTGGTCTGAATGATTTCTAACCTTAACTTCCAGCTTTTTCTTTCCTTCTTTTTTCCCTTTTTTAAAATTTAGAATATTTTCCCATAATTACATGATTCATGATCCCCCTCATTCTCTCCCCCTTCCAGAGCTGACAAGTAGTTCCACTGGGTTATACATGTATCTTTGTTCAAAACCTATTTCCATGCTATTCATATTTGCAAAAGAGTGATCTTTTTAAACATCAAAACCCTAATCATATCCCCATTGAGCCATGTGATTGGTCATATATTTTTCTTCTGTGTTTCTACTTCCACAGTTCTTTCTTTGGATGTGGATAAAGTTCTTTCTCCTAAATTCCTCTGGATTATTCGTGGGTCATTGCATTGCTGCTAGTAGAGAAGTCTGTTACATTTGATTGTGCCATAATGTATCAGTCTCTGTGTACAAAGTTCTCCTGGTTCTGCTCTTTTCACTCGCCATTAGTTCTTGGCATTCTTTCCAGTTCACATGGAATTCCTCCAGTTCATTATTCCTTTCAGTACAATAATATTCCATCACCATCAGATACCACAATTTGTTCAGTCATTCCCCAGTCGATGGACATCCCCTCATTTTCCAATTTTTTGTCACCACAGAGAGTGCAGCTATAAATATTTTTGTACAAGTCTTTTTCCTTATTATCTCTTTAAGATACAAACTCAGCAGTGGTATGGCTGGGTCAAAGGGCAGACAATCTTTTAAAGCCCTTTGGGGATAGTTCCAAATTGCCCTCCAAAATACTTGGACCAATTCACAACTCCACCAGCAGTGTATTAGTGCCCCAGTTTTACCATGTCCCTTCCAACATTTATCCTTTGCTGCCATATTGGCCTGTCTGCTGGGTGTAAGGTGGAACCTCAGAGTTGTTTTAATTTGCATTTCTCTAATCAGGAGTGAATCTTCCAGCTTTTAGACCTATGGCTCAACTTTTAAGATTTAAATCGTTGAAGTTTTACACTATTTAATGGTTTATACCCATGCCTAAAAAGTTGATCACTCAATGGTCAACCTTTTTGGTGACAAGCTTTGGCATGCTTAGCCAGACTAGTCCTTCAGCAAATATAGACTATTACCCATGCTTCCCTTGATATACCCTCTCTTTCCAGCACTTACAAGTCTTGAGACTCTGATTTTAGTCTATTTATACATTAGTCTCTCTCATGAAGTCTTCCTTCATGAATGCCCAATTATTCCTGGTACAATATATTCCATCCCCCACTTCCATGCTTTTGCCTTGATCTTCTATTCCCCCATTAGAATGTTCCCCCTTCTCCTCTCCAGTTCCCTTATCTCCCCTTATGGAGATGCCACTACCAAAGTAAAGCTTTTCTTGATTCCCCCTCTTCCCCTTCCTCCAAATTTCTTTACATTAATATCTTTATATTATGTTAAATTTAATTATGTACATGTTGTCACTCTGTCTGGTCCCACCCTACCCCAGGAGGGCTATAAATTCCTTGAGAATATGATTGTTTTGTTTTTATTTTGTTATTTCTATGACCTAGCACATTGCTCTATATGTAGTAGAGTTTAGTAAATTTAGTAAATTGAATTGGGTATACAGAATCAAATCATGAAATGTTAAAACTGGAAGGAAATTCTGAGAAAATCTAGTTTAGCTTCCTAAATTTGCATATGAAGAAACCAAACTTCAAAGGTGAACTAACATGTCTAGGATTATTTATTTATTTAGCAGATATTTATTAATTGCCATATTCCTTATTCTTGAGGAACTTAAGTTCTAAAAAGAAATGGAAGATAGGGATAAAAACCATTTTGAGGCAGGAAAAGTAAGATAAGTGCACCTCCTCTGTTCAGCCAACCCCAGTGGCTTATCTTTCCAGCCTTGTTAGATATTATTTCCCCTCCTGATTCCTGTGGTCCAACCAAACCGGGCCTCCCTCCCTTTCTCCCTTCCTCCCTTTGCAGGGGTAAAAGCTCCCACAAGTCCAGGAAAATCTCAGAGGCAGGATAGCGTCGGCAACATGGCTGATACAAATGAGAGTAATCAGAGTTTCAGCCAGAGCATCATAAAGATTGCTCTGGTCAGCTTTTGGGCTGTGTTTATTTTATACACTTTGAGATCACACATAAAGTTGGCATGGAAATCCATTCTCACCATCCATCTTTTTCTTAGAGACAATGTGTTAGCTGTGTTTGACGTATAGTAGTGGGAAAGTACAGGCTTTTTCATGGGAGACAATTTCTCCATATTTCATTCATTGTTCTTTTATATGTAGTGTACCAGATCTGGGAGGGGGAAAACTTGGGGACTATTCTGGCCTGTTTTTGCAGACACCTGTATATGGGAATCTGAGTTAGAGTTTTAAAATCTTAACATTAACTCATTATATGCTAGTTTGTTGTGAAGTGAAGTCTAGGGGAATTTCTATATTATGGCATATAAGGGTGGGAATTTCCTAGGAGTTATGGGGGTTGGGGGGGGGCTCTGCTATTAGCCTGTATTGTTTTTCTGTGTTTCCCTGGGACCAAGTAAGGATATTGATTTCAATAATTTCAGTAAAAGGGAATGCTAGTGAGAAAAGAGTCACATAGGGGAAACCGAGTGGAATAACCATCCTTCTGACACCTGCCCTGTGGGTTTCAGAGTTAGTGATGAGCTGTGCCAAAGTCATGAGCTTTGAAGGCTTCCCTCCCTCCTTTCTTCCCTCCCTACCTTCCTTCTTTCCTCCCTTCATTCATCCATCCTAGAGTCATACAGCTAGGAAGTGTCTCAAACGAGATTTTAACCCAGGACCTTTCCCTCCAGTCTTTAGGTCTGGCTCTCTATCCACTTAGCCACTTTCCTGCCCCCCACCCCACCCCCCTTTACCCTCTTCTTAACACATGACAGGATATTGCATCTCTGGTCTCCAGTAGTAGGGGGCTTTCTCCCATTATTAGAATGTATTTCTCCTTATCTCTACCTAACAGAGCCCCTCCCTTCCTCTAAGATGCAACTCAAGACACCATCTCCCACCTGAACTCTTTACTGATTTCCTGAACTGCTAGTGTCCTTCCTTCCAAACTCCTTTGTACTAAATAACTAAGTAGCTTTGCTCACATTTGCATTTATTAACTTACTATTTTTGCTAAGTATACTTTTATACATATATTCTATATTAGAGTATAAGCTTCTTACTAGTAGGATTATTTTCTAGCAGAATGTCTTGCACATAGTAGGTATTTAATAATACTTTAAATTAGCCTTTTGATAGAAGGAGACATCCTGGAAAACTGTTTTGAGAATGTTGAGGAAGGCATGTTTACTTTCAGCGGGTGTTGAGAGATTGTTGAAGAAGGGAAGGAATTTATTAGGTAGAGGTGGCCAGCTGAGATAATGGATTTAATGTGCTATATAAATGCCTCTGTTTGGCAATAACTTCCTTCTCTGAGCCTTCTACTGAGTTTCTGTTGAGCTGAAGCAATGTTTATAGAGCAATACCAAGATGAGCTCATAAATGTTTGACTGCTAAGGTCTTTCCTGAAAAAAAAAAAAAGAATCTTTACAACCACTTTTTTTTTTTAAACCCTTAACTTCTGTTTATTGGCTCCTAGGTGGAAGAGTGGTAAGGGTAGGCAATGGGGGTCAAGTGACTTGCCCAGGGTCACACAGCTGGGAAGTGTCTGAGACCAGATTTGAACCTAGGACCTCCCGTCTCTAGGCCCAACTCTCAGTCCACTGAGCTACTCAGCTGCCCCCTTTACAACCACTTTTAAGCTTAATCTACATTATTAACACTGTCTTAAATCTAGACTGTCAACAAAGCATGACATCAACCTCTGATTGTTAGTGATTCTGAGATGTAAATGTTCACCCTGAAAATTAACCAGGAAGGCATCCTGAAAAATGCATCACTTGAGTTTGAGAGTTGAAGGGAGAGGCTTCAATAGGTGAAAAATGGTAATCTGTTGTAGGTAGAGGGTACTGTGTGAACAAAGATATGGAGGTAGGAGAGGTCAGGGCATGAATGAGAGCAAAGAGGTTTCCAATTTGGTTGGAAAAAAGAACATATGAGAAGGAGCAGCATGAGATAAAACCAAGCTGGTAGGTTGGAGGTCACATAGTGAAGGAGTTGGTGGAAGACGTCTTTGATGGTATCTTAGGATTCAATCACTTCTATTTCCTGCATAAATTAAAAAAACTACCAAAGTCAACATGTAGCCTTGTTCTGGGAACTTAGCCAGAATATGTTATACCCAGTGGTTGCTCCATAAATATTTATTAAATGAATGCTTAAAGGTACAAGGAGAGTAAAGGAACAAGATCAGCATGGCACTTGGCTCATCAGAAAGAGTCCTGGATCCCTGGGAGTTACAAGATCTGCCTTCTAGTCCCAGCTGTGCCACTAACAAGTTGTATGACTTTGGATAAATCACTTATCTTTCAGAGACTTTCACTTTTTCTCTTTTGGCAGCCAAGTGCTGAAGTGATAGAGCACTAGATCTGGAGTCAGGAAGTCCCAAGTTCACATCTAGCCTCAGACTCATTCTAACTATGTCCCATGGAAAGTCACATAAATGTTATCTGCCTCAGTTTCCTCAATTGAAAAATGAGGACAGTGGCACCTATCTCGAATTGTTTTGAGTATCAAATGAGAAAATTTTTGTAAAATAGGCACTTTATAAACCCTTCCTCCCTCCCTCCCTTCCCCCCTCTTCCCTCCCTCCCTTTGTAGTTTGGGATATATTATAGTTAAGGACCCTCTTTTAGGCTTTAAAATTATTTTATTTTTATGAGATTTAGTCAAGCAATCTAGAAAATGAATTAAATTGATTTTTTGATGGTTTCATGGTTATTATGCAGTTACTTCAATCAGGATAATCAGTACCATATCTCTATGCAGATACAACCTTTGGATTTTCCAGAATGGTAATTAATTAGAAAGTAAGAGGGATAATGATCCTTGTCCCTAACAAAATAAATGACCTGTGGAGTCTCTCATACTCACTGCAAGACCTATTTTATATGTCTTATTTTTTTTTAAAGGTTTCTTTTATGCAAGTTGTTTTCATCTGTGGAATTTCTAAAAATCCCAACTGTATAACATTGTAAAGAATTTATATTCTGAAGGATCAAGGCTCCTAAATTTCAGGAGGTTTTTGATAACTACAGTCGTTCTTCCCTAACAGGGAAATAAATGCTCGACTTGATGCAGTGTCCGAGATTCTTCTTTCTGAGTCCAGTGTATTGGGTCACGTACAAAATCATCTGTGCAAATTACCTGATCTAGAGAGAGGACTCTGTAGCATTTATCACAAAAAGGTAAGTTGGTGAAAATCATACTAAGGAGATTTCAGGGATGATGAGGAAGATACCTCAGTTCTTTGGCATTTTGGATTTATCACACAACTGCACAAAGCAAAAGAAAGCATTAAATTTAAATCATGCAGATTAATATAATCTGAATTTCTCTATTGTAAGAAATGTAAAGTTGACATATTTAAACTCACCCATGCAAAAAGCATGTAATGGAGTCTTAATTTTCTCCCTTTCATCCTCAAATAATAGCCCACTAGATAACTAGATGGAATTATTTATTTAAATTAACCTTGCCTCTTATATCCTCATTTGATCATCTTGTTAGGTTTCTACTTGGACCTACGCAGGTCTAAAATAATAATTTTAATATTGGCATTCAATATACAATCTTATTTATTTTTCCAGGGAAATGCATAGTATATATTTTTTAATTTGCTTTATCTTAATAAAATCACTTTTGAGACTACAATAAAACATGAAGAGAACAGCAGTTACAGGCAGACAGTTCTTTTCAATGTATCATTTTAATTCACGGTTTGCTAAAACAAAAAAATCATGATGAGGTACCAGCAAACAAATTTGATGTAATTACACTTTCATAGATGAATTCTAACCTGGGAGCTTTATACAAATTCCGGGAAAGACAGAACTAAATTTCCTAAGTTACTAATTTGAAGAGTAAGTTTATCCTTGATTATAACTATTGTTTTTTATAAAAAAGGTTTTCCAGGGAAGTTTATAATTTGTTTTGTTTTTTAAATGCTTCTTAAATACATACTTCAAGATTGGTTTGATTGATATCGAAAAGTGGAAGGACAAGAAAATTCAGAGGCAAATCAGATTTGGAAAATATAAACATTTTATACTAATTTCACTGGTACTGTGATCTCTGAGGTTCCTTCCAGCTTTAAGTATATATTCCTATGTACTTATCTATGCCTATTTTTGGTAAATTTGTTAGCTGACTCTTGGAACACATCATTAACACATGTCTGTTCTTTAACATCAGCATACCCTAAATAAGCTTCTCCTTTGTACACCAACTGGTGAGTGATGCTTTGGGTACAAACTGTGCCAGTGGTCTGAAATTTATAAAACTGTAAGGAATTCTGAAGTGCTTTATTTGGATGTTGTGAAAATGGTTAGGTTAGGCCATATGGCTGTGCAGAAAATGCTGGGCAGCAAACACAAATAGGTACTTTTGGGGATGATAATAATAGTGCATACCAAGTGGCACAACGATGGAGTTTTAAAAATAATTGTGTCTTTTGGTAGCCAGAATTGTAAATTCAAATCTTGGGGAACAGCCTTAGTCACCAAAGCCAGGGAGTCTTGGCTGAAAAATTTAGTCTTTTACTAAAGTGATTTCATAAGTCATTTTATAATGGAGGTTCTCAACTTTTTTTGTAACATGGACCTCTTTGGCAGTCTGGTGAAGCCTTTGAACACGTTTTCAGAATAATCTTTTAAAATTTACAAAGTAAAAGTACATAGAGCTGGAACAGCTAGGTGGCTTTTTGGATAGAGAGCTAGGCCTGAAGATGGCAGATTCTGGGTTCAAATTTGGCTTCATGTACTTCTTAGCTGTGTGACCCTGGGCAAGTCACTTAACCCCAATTGCCTAGCCCTCTTCTGCCTTGGAACCAATACTTAGTATCAATTATAAGATAGAAGATAAGGTTTTTAATAAAAAAATAGGGTTACAAAGGATACAAATTATAGTATTATAATATGATATAGTTTATACTATAATAGTTCATATTATAATATATTATGATATATAATATATAATTATAGTAATATAGTAACTATAGAAATGCCATATTTCATTGTTTGTTTTTTTAAGTTTACAGATCCCAGGTTAATAATCTCTATTTTATAGTACCATATAACAGCCAGCCTTTATATGGCATTTCAAGATTTTCAGAGTGCTTTGTGTATGTGGTCTCATTTGATCTTTACACTAAGCCTGTAAAATAGGGGCTGTTATTATCAATCCATTTTCTCAATGGGAAACTGAGGCAAAAGAGGCCAAATGACTCAGCCACACTGTTAATATTCATAGTTAAGATTTGAACCCAGGTCTTCTTGACTTCCAAGTCTGACACTCTTACCTATGGATCCACCTCGCTGCCTCCGTAGGCACGTACGAGGAAAAGGCAAAGAGACACTGACAGGAAAACTCTGCAGTGAGACCTCTGGCGTTCCAGCCTTGGGGGCTTCTGGGTCAAAAATGCTCACAAATGACACAGGCCAAGGTGTATCACTGCCTTTCAGTCAGCAAGCATTTATTAGGTGTCTGCTCCATTCCAAGCATAGTGCTGAGTGCTGGCCACATGAGACCCAAAGTGAAATGATCCCTGGAATGAAAGCTTCCTATGGAGCGAAAGACGTGTACATGCATAGTCACATAAATAAATACAAGACATTTCTGTCTGGACCATAGCATGCGTGCTGGGGGATGATGCATTTTAAGGCTGCAAAAATATTTTGAAGGCAGGTTGGGAAAGGTTGTAAATGCCAATTAGAACAGTTTGTATTTTGTATTTCCAGAGATACTTGTATGGATCTGATATCCCTTTGGACGTTTCTTCCAGCAACATAGATAACCATCCATGCATGCCTCTTAGTTCTCTATGACCCTGGTGCGTGCACCCTTATAAATCCAATACACCTTCCCCACCTTCTTCTGCTAACTTGAGTCCCACTGGAGCTCTGGAGCAGTTTCCTTGTCATCCCTCTTCCTTACCTTTGGTACTCTCCCTTTCATCTCATTTCTTTTTCTTTCTTTCTTTTTAAATCCTTATCTCCTGTCTTAATATACTAAGTATCTATCCTTACTATATAATATATTATACAATACTAAATATCACTACCAAGGCAGAAGAGTGGTAAGGGCTGGGCAGTAGGGGTTAAGTGATTGTCCAGGGTCACACGGTGAAGAAGTATCTGAGGCTAGACTTGACCTCCCATCTCCCAGCCTGGCTTTCTATTCACTGAGCCACCTCACAGCCCCTCAAATAAAATCTATCCTATTTTTTGTTTTCCATTTGCCTTTTTTTCCTGTTTTCTTCTGTGCATTTCTTCAAATTCCTTAATGGCCTTCCTTCCTTCCTTCCTTCCTTCCTTCCTTCCTTCCTTCCTTCCGCTCTTTCTCTCTTTCTCTCTTTCTCTTTCCCTCTCTCACTCTCACTTTCCTATTACTAGATCTCACCTCTTGCTAGATCCTACCCTCTTGCAACTAAGGGGAGGGGGATACTTTTTATCCAATACATGTAACTGAGCAAAATAAATCACCAGATTTTCCATTTCCAAAAATACACAGCTTATTCTGTACCTTGAAACCATCACCTCTTTGTCAGGAAAACCAGTAACGTACCTCAGTTTTGATCCTTTGAAATTGCAGTTGTTCCAATTATCTGAGTTCTTAAGTTATTTTTCTTTATAATGTTGATATTTTTGTATTATTGTTCTCTGGGTTCTATTCACTTTACTCAGCATCAGTTTATACAAATCTTCCCAGATTTCCCTGAAGCTCCCTTTCATCATCATTTCTTGCAGTATAATAATATTTAGTAAAATTTATATAGCAGAATTTGTTCAGCCATCTCTCAACTAATTGGTACCTTCCTAGTTTCAATTCTTTGCTATAATTAAAAAAAAAGATATCATAAATCTTTTTGTACATGAGTCCCCACCCCCCCTTTTTTTGTCTCTTTTAGGAATAGTTTGGAAAAGAATTTCAAAGTAGTATTTTCATCATCTAACACAATTCCTGTCACATAATAGTAGGTGCCTAATAAATTATTACATTTTGATTAATTGAATCATCTCTTTAGTTATTCCTATGTGGATTAGGCACTTATTTATTTATATTTTGATTCTCCCCCTATCTCACCCAGTCTGGAAGCATGGGAGCCACTCACCACTTAAGTGCCCCTCTAATAAATACGTGCATTTTGACCTATTTTATTTCAGTTCTTGGACAGTTCACCCCTCCCTAAGCCACCTGGTTCCTTTCTTTCCTACTTGCTATTCCAGAAGCTCACCATATTAATGCATCTTCAACTCAGCATGTTCAGGGCAGAACTCATTCCCTTTTCCTTATAAAGCATTCCTTCCTAACTTCCCCATATCACTTAAATAAGCCCTTGGTTTTGTTTTGTTTTGGTTTTTTTGAAGCTACCCAGCCAACTACTGTTATTCAGATATTTCTTTGAAGTAGATATCTCACTGTTCAGATTTTCAGTAAAATATAATCTTTTCCTAGTCTCTTACCCAGGATTAAAAGTGAGTTTTTACATTCCTTGTGGTTAAGAACAGACGTGGTGGTTTATACATTTTTCCCATGTTATAGAGAAGGGAGGGAAAGAGAAAGACAGGAGCTAAAGAACCAAACATCCTTTGGTATAACAAAAAGGAAGATGTCCCAGAATCCATATATATAGACATGAAATGGAGCACAATTCAGAGGATATAGGTATATCTTAGACTGCATCTTAGCCAGGAGTTCCATCATGTGGAAGATAGAGGGCAAACCCTGCAGTAAGGAAGATCTAGATTTGAGTCTTGATTTTAATATTTTTTCTGATACTGGTACTGAGCAAGAATGTCCAAGTCATTTAGTCTCCTAGTGCTCCAAACTTCCAACTGCTCATTTATCTTTCCTGGCTCTGACCTAATCCAGAGCAAACTTGAGGAACTCTTTGCAAATGCCTTACAGTAGAATGAGCTGTGAGATGACTGTGTAGAAGAAAAAAGTGGCAATTTGTAAAAACAAGAATAAATGGACTATGTTATGTAACAAAAGTAGATACAGCTTTAACAGATTTAAAGTTGCAAAATTATTTGTCTTGCTGCCTTCCTTGGGTCTTGATCTTTAAAGTTGTTTTCCTGTTATGAAAAGTCTAATAAGTAAATAGATTAATGTTCAGAGCATAGTAGAAGACTTGCCCTTTTGTTATTTTCTTGAATAATACTATGACTATAAATAAGAATTGTAGTATTTCATGTACAGTAAGGAACTGATGATAAAAGTCTGGTGAATTACTAATAAGAGCATTTAAAAAACAAGTTGTCAATGACTGTGCTTCATGCCTTAGTTTATTTCGTTAGGAAAAATAGAATAAGTGTAGGAGCGGGCAGAAACATAAGATTCAGAAGACTACAATGAGATTCAGTATATTGTTTGAATTTGTTTTTTCCCCATTCTTGATATTTCTGATGTGTTTTTTGGAATGCTTTTTGAAAAATGAAAAACATCCTGGATTTAAATCATTTCACTTAATTCCTTAAAACATTCCTTATCTAGATATTTATTACATAAACATTTGCTTAGTTCTTTATTTTAATTGGCTAACCTTTTTATGTGGCAAGATACACTCAGCAGAAAGGGAATCTGAAATATATTCATCCTTAAAATGACTGATTAATCATTAAATTTCATTTTCAAGTATTTTACATTCTCTAGGCTAAAACTGTTTCCATTTTCAGTGTTCCACCCAAGAGTTCTTCTTAATTGTTAAAGCCCTCTGTCATCTGAAGATAGAAATTCAAGCATTAATTCCAGCTATCAATTCCCAAGTTAAATCAGACTTGCTCAAGAAATTCCTTCTGGAAATTCCTGAACTTCTCAATCCAGTGGAGCATTATTTCAATATACTCAATGAACAAGCCGCCAAGTAAGTATCAGACCTTTCATTATTTTTTTAAAAAGTTCAGTTGATTGTTGGAGTTGTCTTTCATATCACTGTATTTTTGGTTTTGTTTTGAGGTTTTGGTTATGCATGACTTTGCTGTTACAAAAATGACCAATATGGAAGTGTGTTTTGCATGATAATAGAAAAAAGTTGATCTGGCCTCATTGATTGGGGACTGGCTCAACGAATTATTGAATATGAATGTAATGGAATTATTCCACCCTAAGGAAAAGGGCCAAAATTTGAAGAAGTAAGAGAAGACCTATATGAAATAATTAGGGTAAAGTAGACAGAACTAGGAAAATAGTATGCATAATTTGATTATTCAGTCAACAAACTTTTATTAAGCTCTTGTTTTGTTAAAGACTAATATGTCAAGTGCTAGGGGAAAAAAAAGCAGAAACAGACCTTGCCCTCAAAGAGCATGTGTTCTAATAGGGTAGAAAACATGTAAATAACTTTGTATATGTGACATATATGCAAAATAGGTGGAATATCAGCTGAGAGGGGAAGGCACCACTAACTATTTGGCTTAGAAGGACCTGCTGCAGAAGCTGAAACTCCAGCTTAGTTGTTGTTGTTGTTGTTGTTTTTAACCCTTACCTTCCATCTTAGAATCAATACTGGGTATTGGCTCCAAGGCAGAAGAGTAGTAAGGGTTAGGCAGTGGGGTTTGAATACTTGTCCACAGTCACATAGCTGGGAAGTCTCTGAGACCAGATTTAAACCCAGGATCTCCCTTCTCCAGGCCCAACACTCTGTCCACTGAGCCATCCAGCTGCTCCTCAAGCTTAGAGTTGAAGGATTCCAAGAAGTACCTTTACAGTGAGGGGAAAAAGCATTCCAGGTATTGGGGGCAGCCAATACAAGGATACAGACACAGGAAATGAGGTGTTGTTTTCAAAGAACCTCAAATAGGCAAATATATCAGCTAATCATAGAGTTGTTGGAGAGGAGTAAAGTGTAAGGAGACAGGGAAGATAGCAAAGGACCAGGTTATGAAGAGCTTTAAATGCCAAACATGTGACTTTGTATTTGGGGAGTGAATGACATGGTCAGATTTTTGCTTGAGAAAATCATCTTGGCAGCTTGGTGAAGGGCAGGGTGACCAGTTGGAAAGCTATTGCAGTAATCCAGGGAGGACGTGATGCATCTGACCTAAAATTGTGGTTATACAAATGGAGAGATGTATGAGAGAATGGTAAAGGTAAAAATGACAAGATTTCACAACTGATTAGAAACTTGGGGATTGTAAGAGGATTGTGTTGAGGATGACATGGATGTTGCCAGCCTAGAGGAGTGGGAGGATAGGAGTGCTCTTGATGGTAATAAGGAAGTTCAGAAGAAGAGAGGATTTAGGCAAAAATATAATAAGTTCTGTTTTGGATATTTTGGTTTTGAGATGCCTATGAGACATCCAGTTCAAGATGACCAAAAGGCAGTTGGCAGTAGGTGACTTTAGCATGGGAGAGAGATCATATCTAGGCATATTTATCTGGGAATCGGCTACATAGAGGAGATAATTGTACCTATGGAAACTGATGAAATCACCAAGTCAAATAGTATAAAGGAGAAGAGGAGACTCAGGACTGAGCTTTGAGGAAAAACCCCTGACTACTGACTGTACCAAGAGGCTAAGAAGCAGCACAGGAAACTGAGGAATGGTTGGTATAATGTAAGGAGAACCAGGAAAGAACTTTGTCATGGAAACCTAGAGAGGAGAAGATGTCTGGGAGAAGAAGATGATCAATTGTGTCAAATGCTTCCAAGAACTAGAGGAGAAAGACTGCAAAATGCCCATTATTGGTAACTTTGGAAAGGTCAGGGTCAGTTGAATGGTGAGTTGGGGAGGGAGTTATATTTTGCAAAAGATTTAGAAAAAAAATGGAGTACTGAGTGTGGAATTTAGTCATGAAGGATGTGAGAGATGAAGGGTTATAGCTAGTATTTATGGTAGCATTGAAAATGAAAAGGCTTTTAAACGTGCACATATTTGTAGACAGCAGAAAAGGAGCCAGCAGGTAGGGAGAGACTGACAATGAGAGATGGGAATCTGCTTGGAGAAGACAGGAGGGAATGAGATCAAGAGTAGATGTGGAAGGGCTGGCCTTGGTAAGAAGAAAGATCATCCCTTTCATCTCAAGATCGATGCAAAGGAGCAGCTAGTAGGGAAGATGTCCGAATGATATGATATGAGGAAAGAAGGGACATTTTTTCAGAAGTATAAGACAAGGATCTCAGCCAAGGAGATGGATGGAGGGAGCTGTGAGGCTTTAGAAGAGATGAAACTTCTTGGAATATTTGTTGTGCCAAGTGGAATAGCAAATCAGTTAGAGAGGAATAGGACATTTGCTTTGCTACAGTGAGGGTCCAGATGAGATAAAGCTAGTACAAATATATAATAATGAAACTAATCAACCCAGTTTCATGATTTCTTCTTGCTCTATTCATCACCAACTTAGGTGGTTCTCGAAATAGTTGAGATAGGGAAGCAATAAACATTGCAGGGATGATGGCCTGGGGAAAAAACAAAGTTGGAGTTAATGGAAGTCACAGGGAGAAAAAAACAAAACATGGTTATGGATCATAAGACAGAAAATAGAATAAGATTTTGATCAGATGAAGAAATTTTATAATTCATAAACAAGGAAGTAGAGCTTTGTAGGTAGTGACAAGATCAAGGATATGACCATCTCTATGGATAGATAGCTGAAGCAGAATGGAGAAGTGGGCATAGAAATTGAGTAGACTGAGGTACTGGAAGATTAGGGTATTTGAGGGAATCTTAGTATGCATGTTTGGTCCCCTAATATGAGGGCAATAGAGATGGGGAGAAGAGAAAGATGGTTGAACCTAAGGAAAGAAGGAGAATGCCCTTGGGGTCAGCAAATAAAATCTACCAAACTGTAGATTGAGTGATAAATTTGGAGAGCAGGAATTTTAAAGGAGAGGTAATAGAAAGCCTGGAAGTTAAAAGGTTTAATATGAAGGAGAACTTAAAGATATCGAGTCCATTACAAATATATAACTTTTGATATACCTCTTTTTCTGGTTTTTAAAGTGCTTCTTCCCAGCTCACTTCGGAGACAGATTAGAACCGAGGGCTTCTAAATCTTAACTACACTATTATTTCCATTCTATCACACTGCCTGGGAATGGTGCTATTTCAACTACACTATGTCTACATTCATCCTCATCTTTTTCCCTACAGTCTCAGAGGAAAATGGTGGCCAAAGCTAACCTTTCTACCTGTTGTATTGACTACATCCTTTCCTTTTCACTCTTTAATTTTGTTCAAATTCATTTCTTCTCTGTCATGTTTATTTAACTTTTCCCTATCCACAAGTACTTTTCTGCATGAAAACATGTTCAGATATCACTCTCCTAAAATTTTTTTTCCTTTGGCCCAGTTATCTGTTTTAGCTCTCATTTGATAGTTTACATTCCTTTACTGATAAAATTCCAAAAGACCACTTGTATGAAGAATATTCTGTTGTCCAGATTACAACAGGCACGGGGATGGACAAACTTATAGAGCTTTTCCATCCGTATGAGTATTTGAGTCAGAAAGTGGAGATAAAGACTTTGGGCCCAGAGTAGATTTCCACTCATTGCCAGTCTTCAGACTCCTGCAACCTGGTTTCCATCCTTACTCATCTCTTGGCATTATTGTATTCACAGTACACCAATGACAACTTCTAATTGCTAAAGGATCAGTCATAGGATTTAGAGCCAAAAGCAACCCTATAGATTATCTAACCCATCCTCTTCATTTTAGAGATGAGAAAATTGGGTTACAGAAAAGTTAAATGACTCATTCAACACAGGTAGTAAGTACTATAGAGATCATCTTATGGAGTTTCCTTATTTTATAGCTAAACTGAGAATAAGAAATGTCACATGGTTCTTCTGAGATAAAGGTGGTAATTGTGGACAAAAATGGGTATAAAATCTAAAATAAACATCTTAGCCTAGTACTAATTCCATTACATTCTTCCTGGAAATACTGATTGGTGATTAGTTCCACCCACAAGATAGATTTTGATGTGTATGGAAATACTTTTTGTTTTTTAGAATTGGAGATAAAACCGAGTTATTCAAGGACCTCTCAGATTTCCCTTCAATAAGTAAGAGAAAGGAGGAAATACAAATGGTTACTGCAAAAGTCAATCTACATTTGCAAGAAATACGAAGAGTACTAAAAAATCCTTCAATACATTACAAAACAGTGTTGGGACAGGAGGTAATGTAAATCTATACTTGATTAAATTTTTTTTCCTGTGAAAGCCATTTGCCAAATGAAATAGAAATTTGTTAAGGAAGAAATAATCTTGTTATTTACATTATCTAGGGCTTCTTGAATTTGTTTTGCCACCTTCTAGTTTTGAAAAGAATGGTTCTGATAGCAATACCTTTTTGTACAGCTGGTAAGACTATCTGGCTACTGAAAATAATACTACATCCTGTTTTGGTTTGATCATACGGAATGGGTTTTCTTCCTAAGTAACTGATGTATATTTTATAGATTCCTAAAATGGAGAGCTGGAAGGGCCCTAAGAGATGACCTAGTCCAACCTCCTCAATTTACATATTTAGAGAGAAATCACAGGAACTTAGTATTTCCCATTTTATTGGGTCATGTTTTTATAACATAGTATATCTAGTCTGATGTTGTAGTGGATTTGAAATGAACTTTCAGGGGGCTGAAGGATATAGAAACAGATTTCATCTCTGTGACATATATTTAGGGGTCATTTTGTCTTTATTACCTTGACCTATGTTAATAGCCACTTCCTGTGAATGCTTGCAAAATTATGATAAATTTATAAAATCATAAAATTCTAAAAATTGGCTTAAACAGTTAAAAAATAACCAAGAACTCTGTTTTAATTTATCAGTTACTTTTCAATAAGTACTTATTCATAGAATCATCATGCTATATTGGAAAGAGTGGGGGATTTTAAGTCAAAGGAGATAGTAGGTTAAAATCCCCACTTGGCTACTTCCTTCTTTATCTTTCTGGGCCCATAGCATCCTCCTTTTCAGAAGAAGGGAGTTGGACTAGATGCTCACTAAATCTAAGGCTCTGGAGGGAAAGACTGCTGCTTGTATGGAAATACTTCAGTACATTCTCAATATGAGATGGGTGTTTGGGAGTTTCCATGGTAACCCTTATCCTGAAATTTGACTTTTATGAGTATCAACATGAAGCATGGTTTTGACTGGAAAGAATTGTTACAATCAGTGCTTATCAACTGATTTCCTTTCTGTATTGGGATACTGTTTCTCATACTCCTGAATTATGAGTTCACTAAGCTTGATTATAATACTAGAGAGACTTGGATTAATTTGTTTTAATAATAGTAATAATAATAATAGCACTTATATATAATTTTAAGGTTTGCAAAGTGCTTTGCAAATATAATCTCAGTTTCTCTTCACTACAATCCTGGGAGGTAGGTGCTATTATCCATTTTGCAGTTGAGAGACTAAAGCAGTCAGAAGTTAAGTGACTTGCCCAGGGTCTCATAGCTAGACCCATGGCTGGATTTGAATTTGTCTTTCTGGCTTCAGGGCCAGTGCTCAGTCCACTGCTCCATGGACTTATTTATTTGGAAATAAAATCTGAAATGCTTTTTCATGCAGTACAAATGCCTCAAGAGTGAGTGACTCTTTAGATTTTGCATGCTGTAATGTAATCTAATAAGTAACTTCTTATCCATACGAATCTTTTTTGAAGAGCACATGTTCATTGTGTTTGGTGATTCTGTGCACCTCTCTGAATATTCTCAGAACATGGAATGAGGACAGTAAGCATTTTGCAGGTTGTGTACTATGGAAGAGTTAATCCTTTATGTAATAGCTCATTCTTGGAAGAGGTGGAGCTTTTGGAGGGACTCATTTTGCAGGTGATGAAATTTAATGGAAAGACTACCTTATTTAGGACCAGTCACACACTAGCAGCCCTCTTATATAAGGTCAGATACAGCCATGTGTACAGCACAGCCTGCAAAATGCTAATTGTCATCATTCCATATTCTGATTTGTAGATGAAAAAGAATTTGAAATAGAAGAACTCTACTTTTAAAGCTAGTTATGCAGCCTTTTTTTCCTGTTCAGAGTCCATGAACTGTGATGATTTTTCATCCCTTTTATTTAGGAAAATTTTGAAGATTCTGAATGGAGACTTTAAAAATATACAACCTTGTGATTGAATAATAAGCTGAGTAATTTGAAAACAGATTTTCACAATTTAAAAACATCATCATAAATCAAATTCTAAGACTTCATCATGTTTCTTTTTGGGGAGAGAAGAGACCAAGGGAATTAGAGTTTAATTTTACATAATTATTATATTGATTTTTGTTCTGCTTTCTTTTTTTTTTTTTCAGAATAGATAGCTGACATAAATAATCATTTAAACATTTCAAGCTTTTAATAAGTGACAATCTTCAAGGAAAATTTGCATGAATCTTGTGTTCTCTTTTATCTTGTATTTGTCTATTGCCAACTTCTCTAAGAGTTAAAATTATTTATTTCTTACGTTTAAGTTTCTCTTCATCCATTTTTAAAAAAATCCTTCCCTTCTGTCTTAGAGTCAATGCTATCAGTTTTAAAGCAGTAAACTAGTAAGGGCTAGGCAACTGACATTAGGTGACTTGCCTAGAATTTAAAAAATTAGGAAGTGTCTGAGGCTAGATTTTAACCCAGATTTTCCCAACTCCAGGCCTGGTTCTCTACCCAATGTGCTATCTAGCTGCCCTACTCTTCATCCATTTTCTTTTTTTTTTCTTTTTTCTTTTTTTAAAAATCTTTATCTTCTGTCTTAGAATTAGTACTGTGTATTGGTTCCAAGGCAGAAGAGTGGTAAGGATTAGGCAATGGGGATTAAGTGACTTGCCCAGGGTCACACAGCTAGGAAGTATCTGAGGTCAGATTTGAACCCAGGACTTCCCATCTCTAGGCCTGGCTCTCAATCTACTAAGCTACCCACCTTCCCCCTTCTTCATCCATTTTCAAAAGAGCATTGTTATCAAAATTACCCCAACTTATACATATGATAGATAGAGTTATATTGATAACTAAAAAAAATGGCAGGGAAAGATCTGTAAGGCACAGTAGAGAAAAATAAATCACCCCTATGTTGTCATTTTGGCACTTCCATTTTAAAAGCAGGTACAACCCTGAGATCAAGTGGCAGAGATATGTGAGTTATGCTGGACAAAGTTACTTTCATCTTATACTTAGCACTCTTATTTAGTGTTCTAAAGTCCTGAGCATTGAAACTAAAGTCAGATATGAAGAAACTAGAAAGGATTCAGAAAAGACACCAGTAAAATATAGCAAGAACTGATAACTAAGATTAATGAAAAATGGTTATTAGTAATACAGGATTTTTCATCTTGGAGATGAGTAAGCAGTTTGATAAAGGTTCTTAAAAAGACAATGGTGAATCTGTGCCTAATCTCTTAAGGCCAGAACAAAGTGAAATAAATAATGTAGACTAAAAGATTTAGATAAGATAGAAAGAACTGCCTAATAATTATTGTAGAGTGAATGACCAAAAGTTCCTATGGATTCTCTCTCTCCAAAAATGCCAGTGAATCAAGGTGTGACCCTTTCTAAAAGATCACTAAAGAAGATTCTAAAGAGGAATGAATTAATTTACTTTCAAAGATCAATTCTGGGTCTGAGATTGAATAATTTCTATGCTGCATGTTTTATTGCAGTGACTAAATTTATTAATTTGCAGCACATTTTTTCTTTTTTTTTTTAATTCAAAGATATCTCATTTTCCCAGTTACATGTAATAATAATTTTCAATGTATGTTTTCCAAAATTATAAGATCCAAACCATCTCCTCCCCTTTCTTCCCTCCCTCAACTCCCAGATAGTAAGCAATTTGATCTGGGCCATGCATACATTTTCATGCAAATCACACTTCCATATTGGTCATTGTTGTAAGAGCACACTCATACAAAACCAGAACCCTCAAATAAAACTGTGAAATCACTAATGTGAAAGATAGTATGCTTTGATCTGCATCCTTCCAACTTCAACAGTTCTTTCTCTGGAGGTGGATATGATTCCTTATCTTAAGTCTTTTAGAATTGTCCCAGATCATTGCATTGCTAAGAGTAGACAAGTTTTTACACATTGCTATTACTGTGTACAATGTTCTCCCAGCTCTGCTTATTTCACTCTGTATCAAGTCATTGCAGATCTTTACAACTTTTTTCTGAAATCATCTTGCTTATCATTTCTTACAGCACAGTAGTATTCCATTACCAACATATACCACAATTTTGTTCAGCCATTTCCCAATTGAGGGATCTCCCTTTAATTTCCAATTCTTTGCCACCACAAAAAGTGCTGCTATAAAAGATCAAAGGGTATGTACAATTTTATCGCTCTTTGGGTATAGTTCCAAATTGCCCTCCAGAATAATTGGATTGGTTCACAACTCCACCTACAATGCTTTAGTGTTCCAGTTTTGCCACATCTCTTCCGACATTTATTACTTTCCTTTACTGTCATATGGACCAATCTGATAGGTCTGAGGTGATACCTCATCGTTGTTTTAATATGCATTTCTTTAATCAAGAATGATTTAGAACATTTTTTCATATGATTGTTGATAACATTTATTTCTTTATCTGAAAATTGCTTGTTCATATCCTTTGATCATTTGTAAATTGGGGAATGACTTGTATTCTTATAAAGTTGACTTAACTTTCTATAGATCTGGGAAATTAGACCATTATCAAAGAAATCTGTTTTAAAATTGTTTTCTCAGTTGTTTCCATTCTAATTTTGGTTTTGTTTGTACAAAAACCCTTTTAATTTAATATAATCAAAATTATTCATTTTACATCTTTTAATGCCCTCTGTCTCTTCACTATACATTTTTCATAAATTCTTCCCTTCTCCATTGATCTGCCAGGTAAACTATTTTGTGTTCCCCTAATTTAGTTATGGTATCACTCTTTATATGTATATCATATACTGATTTTGACCTTATCTTCATATAGGTTGTGAATTATTGGTCCATATATAGTTTCTGCCATATTGTTTTCCAGTTTTCCCATGAGTTTTTGTTGAGTTCCACTTTCTAGATACCACTATACCTTGAAGGCGATATACTCATGACTTAGTAGTTCCTATAACTTGTCTCTATCCCCAGTTGCATTGCTCCATCTTCTCATAGCGTCTCCTTACCTGCCACAAATACTTAGTGGCAGGGTCACGTACCTCTCAGTATCTACAGGGTCAGACATACCTCCATGTTCCTTTTGCTTCTTTACAAATGTAGACAGAATAAGAAAAGGACTTGTGTCATAGGCACTGCTCTCTCAGGGATTAATAATGACTTTCCAGAATGCTACATTCTGGAAAATTCTTTTTTACCCAGGACCAATTATAAATTATGTTCAGTCATATTCAGTTATCAGCTGTTTAAATAACCAAAGAATCTTTGGGATTTAAAAACAACCATCTTAAATTTGTGAGCATTTTTTTGAATCATTTCTTAAATAGTCAATATTTATTTTTTATTTATTTTAGTTTCTGATAGAAGTAAAGAACTCTCTCACATCTTCTATACCATCTGATTGGGTTAAGATCGGAAGGTAGGTTTAAAAATAATTTTTTTTCACTTAACCTTATGATGACATTACTGTTTCTATGTATAATTGGAATATAATCAAATTTTCAAGTTAAAAACAAAGCCTTTATTTTAATTTTGGTAGGGGATATTTAAATAAAGGACATTGTTGTCTGGCCATCCTAAGTATTATTTTTAAAGATGATCTTCTTTTCCTTCTAATATATGTGCTTTACTAGATATTTTGCAGATCACTATTTCATATTTTCTGTCAGATTAGTGAGCCCAGTATATATGCTGTAGACTTGTGAGAAATGTAGTAGGGATCTTCATATTCGCTTGCTTGCACTTTTTGAGTATCTTTACGCTTCTTTAAATAAAGTTTATCATATTTAATTTAATCTCAAACTTCAGGTGGATCGTGACCTCTTCATTTTTGGTAGTTTTCATAGCAGGAGGGATTATGGAATAGCCTATTCATACTCATGTGTCATGATCATCATTCCTGAGGGTCTGGGTTCAGGATAGAGATAGAGCTTTATTCTTTTAGAGTAAGCACAGATCCTGTAACAGAGGACTTAATTCAGAGAAGAGTAGAAATCAACAAGTATGGTATTATATATTAATTAGGTTCAGAAGTTAACCTCGAAAATAGTATCCTTCAAAAAGTGAAAGATCTTTACCTTAATTACAGTTACTATACTGATCATTTATGGATTCATAGTGAAATGGCATTTGTCTTTTTAAGACAGATTTGATAATATTGTAGTGATAGTATTAAAGGAGATGAAAAAGAGACTGTAAAGACCATTTTCACTTAAAATTCTCATAGTGTCAGAAATAAACCAGAGCCTATATTACAACAAAAATGTTTGATAAATTAGTTATTTTAATTGCCATATTAATGATTTGTTATTTATTGCCAGTAGCACAAGAGATCCGCATAGTGCCTTCTATCTGCCTAACATCATGCTTTTCTTTCTTTTTTATTCCTGTGTGTCTGAAAGTTTGGGACATCAGAATCAGATATTGTAGGTTCATTTCTTTCTCTCAAATCTCTTTTTCCTCCTCCCTGCCTTTTCAGGCATGCTTCCTTTTGTCTTCCTTTCCTTTTACTCTCTTTTATCTTAGCCTCCAGCTAATAAAGGAAATCTGATTTTCAGAGAACTTGAGACTGAATCACATCAGTCTCTTCAGAGTTACAACTGGAATGCCTAAATCATTTATACCAGAAGAGAGAACTAGGACAAAACATACTTGCATAGAAATTTAGAACACAGTCAATGTGATGGAAACAAGTACAGGATAATAAGGCATCAAACATTTTCTGAGCATTTAGTATGGTGGTTGTGTGAATGAATAACATAACTTTTAAAGAAGTTTATTCCAAGTTATTTTTAAAAAATCATTGTTTGGCTACTGAGACTATATCACTGGCTGGTTAGTACATCACAAGCCAGACTTTTAAAGTGATATGAGAGAGGAGATAAATCCATTCTCTTGGTTCAGCAACTTGCCATGTTAAAACCGATTGATGCCTTTGAACTGTGGGAAAGGGAACAGAAGACAAGTCACAGCTCCTCTCATCAGGTGACTTGCACAAGCCCTGGTATTTTCCTAATATCAAAATTGATGGGAATATGTGGAGCTTATATATAAAAAGACTAATAAAATTATGACTGTGCATTTTTCTAAATGGGAAATTAGAAAATATAGTTCATTTTCCAAAGATCTTTCCCCTTCAGTCTCCTTTAAATTAATGTACTGGTTTTTATTATATCTTATATATATATGTATGTATGTATATATACACACACACACACACACACACACACACACACACACACATATATTTCTACTAATTAAACAGGTCTTCCATTAGCAAATTTTAAAAGAAAGAACCTTTTATTGCTAAAGCTGAACATTTGAAATACCGACTGGCTTTACCATACATATTTTATATTAAAGAATAACTTTCAAAAGCTTTCTGTCCAGGCCCTTCTATAGAATCCAAGAGCTGTTCTTAATGGTAAAGATTACTGAAATGAATAGATTTGAATAGCATAATGACAGAATGCTCACTCTTTACATCTATTTTCAAGGTTCATCAGAGAATAATGAAGAACTACTCTAATTTTCTAAAGTGATGGCATTACTGATTTCTAAGTAACCTTGATTTCCTATTTATGTTTTTCTTCTCTTCTAGCACAAAAGCTGTCAGCCGCTTTCACTCTCCTTTTATTGTAGAAAATTACCGACATCTGAATCAGCTCCGGGAGCAGCTAGTCCTTGACTGCAACACTGAATGGCTAAATTTTTTAGAGTGAGTTTACAATGAAATGTATAATCTGACTCTTGTTATGAGAAATAGACCGGAAAATCTTTCCATCAAAAGGAAAAGTAGAAATTACTGCTTTGATTTTTTTTTTCTGGCCTACCATAAAATAGTTGAATACATGTGCTCTTTGATTTTATTTTTAATCCATTGAAATGTAAGCTCATCTTAAAGTCTTTGCTTGCTTGCAGAATAAACATTTACTTTTGTTATAGTACTATACATTTTGAGGCTGAAGTTTTGGAATAATCAGTGAGTAAGTCACTGCCTTCGGTTATTACTTAACCTTATTATATTCTCATCCTCTCTTCTAAAGCTGAGAAAATATGGATCAATATTTGGGCTTAATTCCCTTTCAAGGAATAAAGGAAGTTTGCACTTTTTTTTCCTGCATTAGTCTTAATTGCTGGACACCAGAGTATACAGTTGCTTATTCTTCTTTGTGTGTGTGTGTGTGTGTGTGTGTGTGTGTGTGTGTGTGTGTGTACATACATATATATAATTTTTAATGTCATTCAATAAAAATAGTGTGGTCTTACTAACCAATTTTCTAGATTATGTAGAACAATATTTTCTATGTTGTCCAAATTGTGTTTCGCAGAAAGGTTGTCTTTGGCAATTCTTACTTTAAGGGGACAATATTCCTGCTGTTTAGTGTCTGCCAAGTACAATATATCTGAATAAACCTTCTTTTTTGTAAATAACTGGTATTTCCTATGCCCTTTTACATTGACTTTTGCCAATATTGGTCATAAGTTTATGTTAATGCTAAGCTTAAATGAATGAGGTGTTTTTTTCATATTTTTAGTCATACCTTCCATAAGATTGCCTAAAAGTAGCTTCATTCTTGTGAACCCTTGTCAATATTTTGGTATTTTTCAACAAGTCACATTCAAGATGAATGAAATTGGTTGCTAACTTTCTTTTTTCATTCTATTTCACTCAAATTTTGTTTTAAAAAATTAATTAACTATTTTAGCTAGGACACCCCTGGATTTTTAAGAGTTCTTTTCTTAATTTATATCCTTGATTTTTACATCATTTGCATTTCCATATATACCCATTTACCTTCCCTGCCCAATAAATCATCTTCTATAATGAATCACACCTTTTAACAATGAAAAAGAAAGAATGGGGGGAAAAAGTTCAGCAAAACAAATGAACATACACTAATGATTTAACACTATATGCAATGTTCCTTACCCAGAATCCTTCTCCTTGGCAAAGATAGGGAAGATTATAATTTTAAAATTTCTTTTCATAGCCAGTCAAGGTCATTATAATTAATTATGTAATATTCAATTTCAGTTTTCCTTTGACATTGTTTTACTTTTTATATATATTTTGTTCCTGATTCTGCTGCCTTTGCTCTTCATCAATTCATAAAAGGCTTCTTATATATGTCTGAATTCTTCATTCTCATTTGTTTTATAATGAAGTACTATTCCATCATAGTCATGTGCAACAGTTTTGCTGTTCTTGTTGTTGAGTTATTTTAGTTGTGTCCAATTCATCATGATCTCATTTTGGGGGGCTTTTCTTGGTAAAGATACTCATTTTACAGATGAGAAACTGAGGTAGACAAAATTGAATGACTTGCACAGGGTCACACAGCCAGTAAGTGTCTGAGACCACATTTGATCTCAGGAAAATGAGTCTTCCTGATTCCAAGCCCAGTGCTCTGACTGAGCTGCCCAAAAATATTTTAGCCATCTGTCAAACAGTATGTATGCTTGAATTTTTACAGAAACCCATTGACAAATGTTTACAAGATAGTTAAAGAGAAACAATAAAGGCAGGAATTCAGGAAAAATTTTAGAAGATTTAGGGTCTCTACTATAGTTGTTCAAACTTTTTTTTATCACTGATTTTGCTTTCTTCAGTATCTTAAGCATCCCTACTTTTGTGTAATCTGCTGCTCATGATATTTTAATAGATGAAGTTTGTCATTCTCTCAGACTGGAAACCATAAAATTACTTTTAAAAAATATCAGCAAACATTTATCAAGCTTTTCCTGTGAGAAAAAGCATTAAAATGTAATATTTAAGTAAAACACACTCCCTGTCCCCAAGGAATTTTTCATTTAGTGGGAATGCAACTCAACAAATATTTATGCATACAACAAATATTTAAACATACATGCAAGTCAGTATTTTAGGTCATGAGGATATTAAAAATATGCTATCAGGTGTTTTTAATCTGGTGTCTATGAACTAAGTTTTTTGAAGTGTGTATATCTATATGGAAATATAAATATATATGGAAAATGGTATATAATATAACATTACAGTTGGAAATATAATATATGATATAGCATATTTGGAAATATTGGATATATATTTAGAAATATAATATATCATATTTGGAGGTATATATGATATATCATACTTGAAGATAAAATCTATGACATACTATCATATTTGGGGATATATTATATCATACTTGGAGATAAATATGATATATTCCATATATAATAACTATTTCAATTAATAACTGATCAAAATTAGGTTTCTTTTGTAATCTTACATATTTTATTTTGTTCATTTAAAACCGTTCTGAGTTGGAGTTCATGGACTTCACCAGACTGACAAAGGTATACATATCACCTAAAAGGTGAAGAGTCCTGCTCCAGACCATGCTTTGTAGAAACCTGTAGTCTAAGAAGGAAAGACATTTAACTTAAAAATCAGTAAAGCAAGGATTCAAGTGACAGTGAAAAATTGAGGTTCAGAAATCTGAATGGAGGAGAGATCATTTTGATTTGAGGGAACAAGTAGTGCTAGAGAACTGTTTAATTTGGCCAGAACATAGAATGCTTAAAGGTAAGAAATGAGTTAGCATTTAGCTACAGAAAGTGGTAGGAAACAGCCTATGGAGGGCTTCGAGTCTTATGGTTGCAAGCTTATCCTTTCTGCTAGTTGGCACTGAATATTTTTTAGTTGAGTGATGATATTGTCTGCATGTGTGTAGAGCCACACCACTGACTTGTTTGAAAATTTATAAAACAAATACAAAGCTAGAACAAACAATAGAAATGAGGAAAAGGATGTGGTGTGAAAAAAAAACAGCAAACCCACAAGTCCAACCTGACCTATTTAAATGTTTTTTGCATCTAAAAATGGCTAGTGGAAAATAATTGGAAATGGGAATTAAGTACAGCGAGTGAGTATAACCATTGTGTTTGTTACATTTAACCAACATAAAACAATTGAGAGCCTAAAACCAACACTTGGAGCACTTTCATGGATCTGCATATAGATAGAAAATTTCATTTCTTAATGCTGGCAGTGTGTAGTTACTCTATTTTGGCATCAGTAACACAAATAGCTGTTTCCATCAAGTCGTAAGTGACCCTTTGATCTTTTCCTGTTCAAAGTTGAACATCAAATATAGTTTTTTATTTCTCCCAAAATGTATTATCCATATTGAAGCTTATCTGCCCATTTCCTGTGTGTTCACACAACCTTTATGGAGACCTCTGGTTTATCCTCCAATTTGCTGTATCTCTACATGGAAGAGCTGAGGGGTCCTTTTCATCTTGCGTTCATCATGTTAGATGGTTTTGATCCAAAAGGGCTAGCAGTACAGACTGTTATTGATTAGTTAGGTCTAGACCAAAGCCTTTGACAGCAATTCTTATCATGGATTTTTCCAGGCTGCTTCAGAGAACTGTGCTTCATTAGCTTTTTTGATTCTGGTCCTTTCTACTGCACTATTGATTTGATGAATACTATCTCAAGTCTGAAAAAACTAACCCATCATCTCTTTGCCCCTGTGGTAGTACCCAACTCAGTTGGCCTAACAGCAACCTTGTCTTATGTTTAACCTAGCCAGATGACCTTGCATAACACTTAGCTGGCACTACTTCTAACTAAAGAAAGTCTGTTCTTTAGTTTGGCAAACTTTTCAATTAAAAACAAACATATTTTACTCTTTTTTAAAATTAACAATTCCACTAGTTATTAGGCAGAGTTGGGGTTGGAACAAAGAAAACTGGAATTAACTTATTTGGCTCCTTGTTAATTTCTCTGATAAAACATTTGATAGGAAAGTATGTTAAACAATAGTTAGGATGAAGAACACTTAAAACATATTACTTTATTCAGTTATCCATGCCTCCATTCCTGTTGCCTCACATCACAGATAATCAAGCATTGGCTGAGATTTAACCAGAGCTCTTGCAGTGAGAACTCCCAAGAGAAAAAAGCACTGGTTGTCATGAGTACTGCTTAATGAGATGCCATATGGTCCAAGTTTTTAAATTAAATTAAATTTTTTAACTAACCCAACACTAAAGAATTGAATGCTAGTCTTGCAACAAGTGTATTTATTTTTTCTTGGATGAGCATATTTGTATCATTAACATTATTTTCAGTCAGAAGGTTACAGGAAATAAAGGATGTCAAAACTCCGTGAATGAAAAAGAAATGTATTTCCTGCTTGCATTCTGAAAAGAAGGTTAAATACTAGATTGTGCTCTGTTGGAATCAGAACCCTTTTTATTGGAAAATTCTTTAAAAATTGAATTATAGTAGCTCTTAAGCAAAGTTCAAACATGTTAGAAATGTATTTACAAACAAGTAGGAAAATATTTCCCTTTCTCAGTTAAATTCATATTCATGGAAAAAAGTCTAATCCAAAACTCAGCCAGTCATCATTATAGCTTTAGGAAATTCTAGAATGGTTTTTTATGTTTGCCAAAGACTGAGCAATATTTATCTGTGGCATATAGATGCAGGCAATGCTGAAAACATTGTATACAGTCTTCATCCTCTTTTTGATTTGTAGATTAATAATATCATTGGCATTTATTAAGAATTTAATCAAGAGCCATAAGTTCCTTGAGAACAGACACTTCTTTTACCCTTTCTTTTCGTCCCCCAGCACTTAGCATTGTTGGCACTTGATAAATGCTAGTTAATTGACTGAAAAACTCACAAATCATAAAGAAGCTCCTTCACCCATTTCAAATTTTATTAATCCTTCATCTTAAGTAAATTTTTTTCAGACATTATTGAACAAACCTCATTGAAGATTGCAGAAGTTACACGAGTCTTAGAAGGAAACTAGAAGGTCTTTTTTAAGGTTTTTATGATCCATTTAACCAACAGGGTCCTGTTACTTTCATTGAATATTGATCTTGGTGTGGATATTAGTTTCCATAGTAAGATAATTTAAACATACTGGGAAGGCGTTGCTTCTGAGGGCTTCATCATATGACTGTTTGGGAGAGGGTAGGGGCAACTAAGTAGCTCAGTGGATATAGTGCTATGTGGAGTTATCTTCCTGAGTTCAAATGTGATCTCAGATACTTATTTAGTGTTGTGACCCTGGTCAAGTCATGTAACCCAGTTTGCCTCAGTTTTCTCATCTAATGAATTGGAGATAGCAAACACTCAAGTATCTTTACCAAGAATCTTTACCAACTCCAAATGGGGCCCTGAAGAGTTGGACATATCTAAAAAGGAATCAACAGCAGTGGAATTTTGGTTCCTACTTGTGATTTCGTTGGGGTAGGAAACTCCCTCTAAGCAGTCTTCCTCAAGGACTCTTCTGCAAGTAAGAATTCTAGAAAGTTGCCTGGGACACTGAGAGGTAAAGTGATTTTCCTATTCTCTCATAACCATTATATTATATCAGAGAAGGGACTTGAACTGACTTTTCCTGATTGTGAAGCCAACTTTCTATTCAATGCATTGCCTGTCATGACAGTAAAACTTAGTAGTTAACATTTATTTTCATGGTAATTATCTATCTATCTATCTATCTATCTATCTATCTATCTATCTATCTTTACTGAAGCAGGAAAGTATGTAATACATGCTTAATCCCCATTTCCCTCAGTTTCCTCATCTGCAAAATAGAAGTAATAGAAGCATATATTTCCCAGAATTTTGTGAGAATCAAATGCGATGACTTATATAAATGTTAATTATTACTCCTATTATTACTAGCTCTTCATTTTATTTTATTTTTTAAACCCTCACTTTTTGTCTTAAAATTTATACTAATTATTGATTCCATGGCAGAAAGAAGATCAGTAAGGCCTAGGCAATTGGGGTAAGTGACTTGCTCAGGGTCCCACAGCTAGGAGGTATCTGAGGCCACATTTAAACCCAGATCCTTCTGACTCCAGGCCTGGCTCTCTATCCAGTGTGCTACCTAGCTGCCTCTAGCTATTCCTTAAAAAAAAATTTTAAGACTCTTTTAGTCTAAACCTGTTATTCTATTGGTGTGAGGAATTTTTCTTTTTCTCTTTTTAAAACATTATTTAGTTAATTAATTGATTTAGAATATTTTTCCATGGTTACATGAGTTGTATTCTTTCCTGCTCTACTTCCTGTAGGCAATTCCACTGGATTTTACATGTGTCATTGATCAAGACCTATTTCCATATTATTAATATTTGCACTAGGGTGATTATTTAGAGTCTACATCCCCAATCATATCCCCATCAAACCATGTGACCAAGCAACTCCCACAGTTCTTTCTCATAAGTCCCTCAGAGTTGTCCTGGATCATTGCATGGCTGCTAGTAGAGAAGTCTGTTACATTTGATTGTAACACAGTGTATCCATCTTATATACAGTGTATAATGTTCTCCTGGTTCTGCTCCTTTCACTCTGCATCAATTCCTGGAGGTCATTCCAGTTCACATGGAATTCCTCCAGTTCATTATTCCTTTCAGCACAATAATATTCCATCACCAATGGATACTACAATTTGTTTATCCATTCTCCAATCAAAGGACATTCCTTCATTTTCCATTTTTTTGCTACTACAAGGAGTGGCTATGATGTAACCTATATTTTTAAAGAATAGTCTGAAGAGAACTTAGAAGTTCCATTGGCTATTTCCTCTAGGATAAAATATAAACTTCTGTGTTTGACCTTTAAACCTCTTCCCAATTTGGTTTTAATGAGGGATTTAGTCAGGACGGCCTTAGACATTCATTGCAGCTTGAAATTGATGATCCTATGAAGCTATCTTTCCAGCTTCATTTTATATCCTTTCCTTTCAATGCCCCATTTTTTGCCCTTGCATTGGCCATCTCCTTTGCCTGGAAGGCATTCCCTCACTTTTGAGCATCCCTCACTTTTCTTCAGGGAACAACTGCCCTCCAGACCATGGTCCTTCCTTAATAAGCACCATTTATTTATCTACTTTGTATATAGCCACATATAGGTACCTAGGTCTCCCCTGGTAGAATGTTAAGTTTCTCAACAACAAGGATTATTTTTTTGGTCTTTGTATCCCTGACATCTAGCCCAGTGGTATATATGGTAGGTACTTAACAATACTTGCCTGCTTGATGGACTTGTCCTCAGTCACAGCTGGCATGTGTTAGGATCAAGCTTTGAACTCAAGTTTTCTGGTTCTCTAGCTTCTATAACATTTAGTTTCTAAACATTGGACAGTTTTCAGTGATCTAGAATAGTGACTTCCAGAGTAAATAAGGACTGGGGCTGGCTGCAGGCCTCCTTGCCCTATAGAGTATATGGTCAGAGGGTGGTAAGATTGGCCACACTCTACCTTCCACTGTGGAAGCTAATTGTGGTCTCTAACCCATTGTGTTACAGTCTAATAGGTGTCTGCTTTACCCACTTCCCTAGCTGTGAGGCCGACCCTGTCTTCCACAGTGTGTTGTTAGGATCCTAATTTTGGAGCTAAAAGGAACCTTAGAGGCCACTGAGTCTAAACTACCATTTTTCAGATGTAGAAATGAAGAGTAAGATTTTTTATGAAATCATCAGTTTGGATTCCATCTCAGAAAAACTAGTTCTTTGGCTCTGAACAAGCTACTTAATCTATTAACCTCAATTTTTTCATCTATAAAATGAGAGGCCTGGACTTGTGATTCTCTCAAATCATTTTGAGCTCTAAATCTATATCTTCTGATCCTGAGTGACTTGTCTAGGTTTACAGGTCTAAGACAGGATTTCAGCTGAGGTCCTCTTAACTCAGAAGTCATCTCCATTCCCACAGGAGAATGTGTTTATATACAGACACACATGTGGGTGCTCACCTAAACAGAAGTGATATTGTGGTGTGGTGTTGGAAGTGGATCACTGAATAGAATAAAAAGGTGGATGCTGAGCCCTAGAAGTAGATCATACAGCCGATAAAGAGGCATGATGCAATATGATAGGTGGATTCCAGCTATCTGAACATTTGATGGACCATTCTCTTTTTGCTCTGCTTTTTGTTGTTTTGCCTGATAAATACTTCATATTTGGGAAAATGGAAAAAAAAAACCATGAAGATAACTTATTTTATAACTGATTCTGTCCAGACCAATAAGGGTATTGAAATAGAAATTATAAGAACTTTAGGAGGAAGATAATATATACCATGTTATGTAGTTTATGACAACTAATGAAGACAGTGCTGGGCACAGTCTCATATATGCCATAGATATTGGTAGAATGTTTTTCAGGGTTCAGGAAAAGGACAAGTAGGATTTGGAGTCCCAACTGGCAAATTTGACTGGAGAAGTATAAGCTGTTTCAAAAATGACATCCTTATAACACAAATGACAATGATACAGTGGGCATTCAGACCTGGAGTCAGGAGGACTTGGATTCAAATGTGGCTTCAGACACTTACTAGCTCTATAACCCTGGGCAAGTCACTTAACCTCAGTTGCCTGGCCCTTGGTGCTCTTCTGCCTTAGAATTGATACTAAGACAGAAGGTAAAGTTTCAAAAACAAATCAGTAACAGATGAAAAAGAAAAGGCAACTGTCCAGAGGTATTTTTGATATTTTCAGAATGATAAATTGAGTATTTAGAAATATTTTTGCAATATCACTTTAATTTTTGTTAATATATTATTAAAAATCTCAGTATACTTTCACCTTTCCAGCTCTAAATCTGGTATCCTCAAGTATAAAGGTCAGGGATAATGGAAAATAGGGCTAAATGGAATAATATACCATTAGACCCTCAGTTTATTGATTGGTTTTGCTGAACTGGCTTTTTCCATTTTCTTTTTGAATATTTGCCACCCAGAGAAAGCCCTTTATTTAGGTAGGAAAAAAAATAAAGGATATATTCTGAAATGAATGATTTTAAAAGTAGAAAACAAAGAGTGAAATTGTTTTAAAAAAGTTCTTACTAGATCAAGGAATTAAAATATCGGTGGGTGTGGTGTAAAAAAATGGAAACGTGATCTGCTTGTGTACATGGTGTTTTATTAATTTTATATGTATGAATGTGTATCATTCCACCCCCAAACAATACTAAAAAGGAAACAACATATTCCAGTAGTTGCCTTGCTAAAGAAAATAAGATGAGAGATTCAGAGGCTGTGTCTTCTGTGCATCTTGATCATGCCCAAGTGAAATGACCTGAGAAGTTTAAATAAAGATACCTTGACATGACTAGTTTAGCTCTCAAAAGCCAATGTGCTCACTTTTCTTGTTTGTTTTTGTATCTCTGCAGTCATTTCAGCGAACACTATCACTCTTTGTGTAAAGCAGTTCATCACTTAGCAACCATCGACTGCATTTTCTCACTGGCCAAGGTCGCTAAGCAAGGAGATTATTGCAGGTAATCTACTTTATTTATATCTCTTTCTTATTATTTCAGTCAGTCAGGCATTCTTTCTCTTATTTTGAATTCTATTTAGAAAAGCAAAACTACTCATTTACTGATTCTGTTGTAAAATTAGATATGATGTGTGTATAGTACAGTTGACATCATTTACCAGTAAGGATGAGTGGCTCATGCCACCATTATTTCACCAATTGGCTCAGAACTCAAGCTTGGACTTTTTTCAAGGTTACATCTCCCAATCTTGCCCATACTGTAAGTAGAGTGGCCTTTCATAGGCTAGATCCCACCACTGATTAGCATGGAAGCTTTGACCTGTTCCAGTTCCAACCTGGGCTCTTTCCCTTCTCTTTAGCCTGGTGATCCATGCCTCCCCCACCCCTCAGTCACCCCTGGGGAGCTCACTGTATCCATGCTCCCCAGTAATAAGGGATTGCCATTTTGCCTGGCTTGAGGCAGATTGTTTATTGTTACTTGGACAAGGCACCAACTTTAAGCAATTTGAATGATTCTTATTTTGTGTGGTGAAATTTTTAAAAATGCTCTTTGCCTTTTCCTCCCTTTGTTAGTATAGTGTTAAGGGAAATGTTATGAGCCAAGACTTTAAATATTTTTTTATGATGAAGGCTGTGATTTTTAGAGTTTGAGTAGGCAACTTGGAAGGTGGATGATGTGTTACCCTAGTACTTGCCCCGAAGGCCTAAATCCCCTCATAGAATGATAATTCTGAAAAAAACCTTGACCATGCATGTCCCCAGAGGAAAAGAGAGATGCCTCAGGTCACAGAGCCAGCACATAACTGAATCCAGGTCTACCGACTCCATAACTGGTGCTCTCTCTCTCTATTGGTTGCTTCTATCAGGTTAAATTACTGACCTGCCTTCACCCAACTAATAAGTACTGGAGATGAAATTCGAACCCCAGTCTTTTTTCCTCAAAGCTAGCTCTCTCTCCACCACACCAGACTGCCACCGTCTACCTTTCTACTACATACAGATGATTCCTTCCAGGAGAGCCGGGATGTACTAGATATGAGCATCAGAAGTAAGAGTATATCCCAAGGCTGTTTTCAGGCCAAGGGCAGGGAGAGAATGCCTAATGTAGAGGATAGGATGGAGATGGGTTGTGGTGGCAGAATACCAAAGCAGAAAACCTCTTATAGTTCAGAATACTAGATTAAGAGGAAGAGTTGTGTATTTAGACAGCGCATATCTGGGTGTTCTGAGGAGGGAAAGGCTGATTCTTCTGCCATCTATATAGGTCCTTGGCCAGCTAGGTGATACATTAGATAGAGTCCTTGGTCCAGAGTCTGGAAGACTCATCTTCCTGAGTTCAAATCTAGCCTCAGGCACTATCTGTGTGACTCTGAGGCAAGCCACTTAATCCTGTTTGCCTCAGTTTTCTCATCTGTAAAATGAACTCAAAAAGGAAATGGTAAACCCCTCCAGGATCTTTATCCAGAAAACTCCAAATGGGATTTTGAAGAGTCAAGAGACATGATTGAAATGATTGTTCAACAAGTGTTCTTGAATGCCTTAAGACATCTTAGGCCCTCTGCTAACTTGAGGTGAAGAAAAATCTACCTCGTAATTTTCAATGAATGATACATATGCAAATTGCAATAATTTATTATCATAAAGCCTTTCTAGACCCCATTTTTTACCAGTCAAAATGTGTCTCATACCATTTTGCTTTCTAAGATATAACTTAATTGTTAACTTTTCAGTCAACTAAGAAATAATTACCCTGTTATAAAATTGAGTAGTTAAAAGGAACTTTAAAGATTTTCTTTCAGCCTCTTTATTTTACAGATGAGAGAAGTGAGTTTAGTGAGGTCATGTATCTAGTATTCTGATTCCAGTTCTAATACTTCATTTATACCACCCTGATTATCCATCTAATGTTTGCAAGGTTTGAGCTTTTCATTTTGAAGTTCTTGGTCAGCAAATTTTTTGTTATTATATATAGATAGGCAAAAGCAAATAAAATCTGATTCACTGTTGAAAAATTAAGTAATTCACAGCTCTAGGTGGTTTTGATATTTTATATTGATTTTTTTTAAATCCTGGAGAACTTGACCAGTGAAATTAACTAGATTTACCCACAATCTCCCTGATATAATGATTTTTTAAAAAAGTGAAGGGGATAGCTGGGTGGCTTGGTAGATTGAGAGCCAGACCTAGAGGTAGGAGGTCCTGGGTTCAAATGTGACCCCAGACACCATTTCTTAGCTGTGACTCTGGGCAAGTCACTCAACCCCCATTGCCTAGCCCTTACTGCTCTTCTGCCTTGGAACCAATACACAGTAATTATTCCAAGATGGAAAGTAAGGGTAAAAAAAAAAATTGAAGGGGAGTGTTTTTTCATACACATGGCTATCTAAAATACCTACAATCTCTAAACTCCATAGTATAGAGTTTTCAAAGTATAGAGATCTGGGATAGGAAATAAAAATCAGAATGGAATAGAATGGGGTCCGTATTATCTCTGTGTAACTTTTGACTACTGGGATTGTACTGAAGATGCTTTCAGTGGGAGAATAATTTTATATTCTCACACTCTTATCTACCCACAAACCAGTTATTTTATTCACCTGTATAATCATAGAACAATATATATAAAGGATGTAATGCAGGATTGATGCAAGATCTCTTGCATTTGCAAAATCACCTGAAGCAATCCTGGCAGTTAGGGGAACGGAATGTTGACCCAGGACGTCCCTGGTCTCAAGAAAAGTCCATTGGATCTGGGACTATAAATATCCCTGGAGAACCAACCTGGAGTTCTGATTTCCTTGACCTCTCCCAGACATCCAGCTATCCCCTGGACTTCCCTTTGGGCCCCAGGAAGAGGGACTTGGTGGGAGGTGGAACGTGGGAAAATTAGTTAGCTTAACCTAGCCAGAACACCCCTAAACCAAATCATTACTCTCATTTATCAAGCTGACCACTCTACATTAGGGCAGTGGAATTTATCCCTGGCTGAGGGGCTGGTTCCCTCAGGCTGATCTTACCTTCTGAGACTCTCTGCCAGCACTGGCTGTTCACCCATAGCAACAGCTTTTCCAGATCTTAACCCTTTTCCCTCAGTCTACCCTTGTGTTTAATAAACCCCTTGTCCTGATTCTGAGAGTTTCAGTGATTCACTTATGTCATCAACCAGGGCCAGGGGCTGAGAAGGAAGATAGTTATCACTTGTTTCCTGAGGGGCTAGACCAGGCATCCATTTTATTCAGGAAGTGAACTAAGTTCACTTCCTGTGGGCTTCCAGTTTCTCACCAGCAAGGAGGGCTCCTCCCTCTTCACCTTAAAGGAACCTACAGACATCGGGGAAACTGACTGATCATCTCAGTTCAGGACCTCACATCCCTGGCTGTCCCAAACCAACAAATAATAGAGTTGTAGGCTCCCTCGCCCAGCAGAATTACTGGTATCCCCAGCCTCCTCTATTATTAAGCCTCTAAAGCCTTTTTAACAAGGAGTAATAGCAGGAGAAAGACTTCTTTCAGGACCATTTCTAGCTGAACTTTGTAGAAAGAGTAGACAGACATTTTATATATATTTTATAGTGATAAAGAACACATTTATCAAACTAACTTAATAGGAATGATCATATATTTTCCCAGAACAAAAATGTCAGTAATTCATTTTTAAAGAGTGATCACTTAAAAGAAGAGATCAATTTGTGTTTCTGTATTAATTTAAAATGTTGGTAGGTAAAATGGTTTTTCCGTCGTGCTTACATATAGTAATAATATAATATTAATAAAATAAAACAAATAAGAGAAACTTAAGAAGTACTAGCAAACATCCTAAATCTTCATTAATTCTCTATATTATATAGTAGGAAAATTTCTTTTTAAAAAATCATTACTGTTACAGTTAAGTAATTACAATCTTTTGTATTATTAGATAGAAAATGAATACTTCAGATGACTTCATAAACATTTCATTTCAACATAAGAGTCATGAGATCAAGATGGTATTTTAAATACTTTCCCCAGTCCCCACTAATTGAGAGGAGGAATGCCTAAAAGAGGAGTTATATGTTAAGCCATAGAGAAATTGCTGCTGCGTCCACAAGTCAAGGAAAGGTATAAAGCAAATCACTGCGAGCAGCTTGGGCTACCACTTCCTCCCAGACCCTTTGGGAATAGGCTAAGAAACTTTGAACCCAAGAGTTCTGAGGTTAGCTTTGCTCCCCAGGTGATTGGCCCTCAAATCATGGAGGGGAACACTTATTTGTAGAAGGGTCGCACTCTCCTCACAACCACCAGTCACTAACCAACTACTCCTGATGATGACTGGTAAGCCCAAGAGTCTTGAGAATTCCATTACCTTCAAGACCACCAAGTCTTGTCTCTGTTCCTCGCTCCTGTCCCCATCCCTGGCATTATCTTTGGAAGCAGCCTGTGGAGATGTGACATGGCAACTGTTTCTGCTGATGCTTCAGTCCATGACTTCTCAACAGCCACAGCTATGGAAAACCCAGTGGAGGAAAAGTTCTTGACATCAAAAGTCTTAGCCCTGTCCAATGGTAAAAAATCAGAAAGAGATATCATTTCATTGGTAATAACAGCACACTTGTTAGTGTCATTTTAAAAAAAACTCCAAAGAAGAAGGTGCATTACTAACATTTTCAGTCTTGCAACTGAAGCCTCCTATCTGTATCGCCTCTCTGCTTGAGATCAGGGATTCTCCACTATTTTAATTGTGTCCTTAGTACTTAGGACAGTGATTTGCATGTGAAATTTATAATTTATATATTATATTATAATTATCATATTATATTTATGTTTTATAATTTCACAGTAATGTTTTGTCATTAATATATATGCATACACTAATTAATTTAATATATGTCCATATATATCAATGATAAACTATTATAAACGCATATAATGATTTGTCTTTCATTTATTCATAGATCCCCCTCCCCCAACAAAATAAAATCTTTATGAATTAACCCAAGGGAATCCTAATGCATCAAATGCACATAACATCCCTTCCCCAAAAAAGCACTGTGCTCCCAGAAGAGAGACATGAGCTGATAGACAGGGTTGTGCTCAGGCCCTTTATTAGGTTCCCCTCCTACTTGCTGCTAAGACTTTGCGGGCACCCTTTACTCTTTCCCTGTTTCCCCTGGCAAGAAGCAGCAGACATTATTGAGTCTTCCATATGAAGAATGGAGACAGAAGTGTGCTGCCTTCTTCCTGAGGTTGCTCTAGGTTAAGCATCTCTGAGGTTGCAGAGACTCTTCCCAGAACATTCTTCCTACCTTCCTTCCTTCTGCAAAAAGTTGCGGATATCCATTTATTGTAATCAAAGAAGGAGAAAGAGAGAGCCAAGGTAGTAATGGGGGTAAGCATGAGGTCTGAAGAAAGGAGAACTGAAATCCAGCTGGGGACAGTCTTTTCTCTCCAAAACTACTTGGGTCTGGGTGAAGATTGGTAAGACCAAAATCTAAAAGAAACCACGACAGGAACAGCTTTGCAATCCTGCTCAGATGGTGTCTACCTGCAAAATGGGGAGAAATCATAGAGTTTAAGGAATATAATAGGAAATGCAGAAACAGCAAGAATTTCAAGAGCAATAAAACCTAATGAAAACCTAGAACATAATAATAATAATAGCAAACATTTATAGAGTGCTTACTATATATCAGACACTGTACCAGATGCTTTAGAATTTTTAATCTCATTTGATGCTTAAATCCCTGATAGGTGCTATTATTATCCCCATTTGACAGTTGAGGAAACTTAGATGAACATTAAGTAACTTGCTCAGAGCCAGATAGCTAGTCTGTGTCTAAGGATGAATTTGAACTTGGATCTTCCTGACACCAGGTCCAGAGCACTATCTATTATGCTATTAAGCTACCTCATAAGCACAAGCTGATAAATCAACAGAAAGGATTCTAAAAAAACAACAACAAAAAAAGACAGTATTAAAACCTCAAAAAGTTTACAAAACTGTTAAATATCACAAGACATAGAAAAGTGATCTAATTTACGTATCTGTAGAATTCCAAAAGAGCATGGAAAAACAAGAAGAAATTATAGAATGAATCCAGGAAAAGGAATGAAATATATGAGAAGAAATTTGGAATGGATATGTCAGAATTTTTATCTCTAAAGGCAAAAAAAAAATCCTTCAATTAGGAAACTAGAAAAAAATTAAATCCATTGTGGGGAGTTTCTCTAAGGAATAAAAAAAATTAATAGATTTGGTATGTGAAATATCAAAGGGAGGAAAATCTGTCAAAAGAGGAATTAACAATGAAAGAAGACACATGACGTTCACCTTGAAAGCAGGATTTGAAGATGCAACTTAAGGAAGATAGGTATCCAAGAATATGATAAATTTCTTAAAAATCTGAAGCCTTGATAGAAGAAATAATATTTAAAAAGCTCTAGAGAACTTCTGAATTCAAACAGCAGAGACCTAATTGGAAGAACCCTCTAGGCTCTGAGCAAAAGTGAACCTCCTAAAAAGACTCTATATGTCAAACTCCAAGATTTGGTGGTTAAATTTAACAGTTTCAGTGACACCAAGTTCTGTAGTCTGCCAGGATGAAGTATTTTAAATTAAAAGGAAAGTAAATTCAAGTAACAAAATAATTTCAAACCCACTAAATTGTAAAAGAAAAAAGATTAGTATATTCTGGAAAGCAGAGGAACTCAATCTGAAACTTAGAATGACATACTCTGCAAACCTGTATCTAATCATCAGTGAAAAACGGAGATCATTCAACAGATGAGACATTCCTTCCCTTCCCCCCAAAAAGATATGAATGAATACTTTGCTTGAAAACATGCCAGACAGTGCACAAGATACAAGATATAAGAAAGGCAAAAAAGTACAATTACTAAGGAAAAAAATAAATAATGAAATTAATTACTCTATATTTGGAGATTATTTTTTAAAAAGAGGAAGAAAGGGCATCCAGGTAGCTCAAGTGGATAGGCAGGAGTTTAAATCTGGCCTCAGAGACTTTCTAGTTGTATTAACCTGCATAAAATGCTTAACCCTAGTTGCTCCACCCTTACTGCTCTTCTGCCTTGTAACCAATATTTAGTATCATTTCTAAAATAGAAAGTAAAGTTTGAGAGATTGTGTGTGTGTGTGTGTGTGTGTGTGTGTGTGAGAGAGAGAGAGAGAGAGAGAGAAAGAGAAAGAGAAAGAGAAAGAGAAAGAGAGAGAGAGAGAGAGAGATGAAACCTAACTTTCACAGTTTAAAAAAAAGTAGAGTAGGGGCAGCTAGGTAGCTCAGTGGAGTGAGAGTCAGGCCTAGAGACAGGAGGTCCTAGGTTCAAACCCGGCCTCAGCCACTTCCCAGCTGTGTGACCCTGGGCAAGTCACTTGACCCCCATTGCCCACCCTTACCAATCTTCCACCTATGAGACAATACACCGAAGTACAAGGGTTTAAAAAAAAAAAAAGTAGAGTAAAGTATTAGGGGAATCATCAAGATTTTGTAAAGCACCCAAGGGAATAGAGATATAAGTGGAAATTAAAGAAATAAGAGAGGTGAAAGTGGAAGAGGACAAATAAAGCACTGAGGTCTAAACCTCACAATTTCATTATAGGTTAATCAGTGTATTTTGTGGCATAAAATCAAAGAGTGGGAGAACCCATAAATGAGTAAAGGGAAGGTAGAGAATAACAGCAAATGTGTGATGTACCCATATCAAATCCAATGGAATGATGACAAGTTTCATCAAGAAGAGGGGCCACAAGGATAGCTAGATGGTACATCACCAACCCTGGAGTTGGGAGGTCCTGAGTTCAAATCAGGCCTCAGGCACTTCCTAGCTGAGTGACCCTGGGTAAGTCATTTAACTCTGTTTGCTTAGCCCTTACCCTTCTGTCTTAAAGTTGTTTCTAACACAAAGAGTTTGCAAGAAAAAATAGAAGAGGGTCCATAGAAGAATGGGAAACAGTAGAAAGGAGGGATTGAAGCTGGGAATGAAAGGGGAGGGTGTTAGCCTAATGGGCCTGGGGGATCCCATTAAAGACCCCTTCCATGGTGGAAAGAGCCACACTAGAAGATGCAGACCTCACATTAATTAAATTTTAAATCTTGAGAAAGTTGGTCCCTTCAGTAACCTGAGTGTTGGGCTTCCTTGGAAACAATATTTTGTCCTAAGAAAAGGGATATGAAAGTTTCTAGCCACCCAGCCAGCACATATAGGAGACAGAGTGAGGTGACATGATCACTGGGAAAGTATTATGGGGCCAGGATATTGGTAGAACTAGGGCAATGCGAATTACCTTTGTCCTTTCCCATTCTCACTCTCCCTTCATTTACCACCCTCCTCACTCCCCTACTTCCACCACATTACTACAACACCAATCAGGACTGTTGCAAACAAGTAAGTTGTGATGTAGCCCTACTTAATTAGAAAGGCAAAAAGATAGAAATTCTTAACTAAAAAAGGAGGAAAATGTATAATAAGTAAAATCCTAAAACTAAAGAAAGGATTGATAAACTGGAAGAGAAGTGGATAAAGTAGGTAAAACAATATGTGGGAATAGGGTCACACCATTGTAGTTAAGCAAAACTAATTGCACAGGCAGCATATTGACTTAAAGGAAAAAAAAGATTTTTTAAAAATAGTTTTAAAAATGCTGAAGACACCAAAGGAAAACTTCAAGATAAACAGCTTAGAGGAAAACCATGTCTTAACTCTCATAATTTTAAATGTGAATATACTAAACAATACAATTAAATAAAGAGTTATAGCTCTCCAGACCTCCAGGTGGCTTGCCCCAGGACTCATTTTTGGGTCTTTTGGACAAGAGAATATAAATGTTGTTTTTGAGATTTTTTTCAGAAAGTTCTTGAGATTCCTGGGAAACCTGCTTGCTGAAATATTTTTTTTTAACTTTCCTACTGACAGTTTTTTATATATTTTAAGCCCTTGGACTGATTTTACTTCTCCTTAGAGAATTGCTTCTTTCTGAGGGTATTGGAATACTTTTAGTCAAAGGTCTGATTAGTTAAACCCTTTGGCTTTGAGAGATCCATCACACCAATGTCGGATACAGATTGTGATAGAAGTAAATGATCACAGATGGGGCACAGGGCAATGTCACATTACATAATTTTGGACACAGTCATTTCTACCATGGAGCACCATTTTTATCCATATTACATAGCTTGCAAATTAATATTTCTAAGAGTAAGGTGACATAAAAAAGGTACAGAGGGGTGAGATTTATAAAAAACATTAACATAAAATTTAAAAGAGGGAGTTAAAACCTGGTACTTAAAAACCAACACTAAAAGGAACAAAAGAAATTAAAGAAGAAATAAAAAAAATTTAGACCATTAATCAAAAATATAAAATTTCAGAATAGACTGGAATGGAAAAGTAATGAAACAAATAAAACCTTCAAAAAAGACCAGAAAAAGAAAATGAATGAACAGAAACAGTTGCAGGAGGAAAGTTTAACTGCTTAAGTGAATCAGGGAAAATATATAACATTAAATTAAAGAAAGGAAAAGTCAAGTAAGCAAAATAAGTAAAATCCCAAATTAAGAAAAGAATTGACGAATGAGTGGGGGCAAGGAAAGCTGGGAAGAGAGTCTAAGGGAATGGGGTCAAAAAACAGTAGCTTGAACAAAAGTAATTGTAGGGACAACATACTGACTTAAAAAAGGACAGGGATTTAAGAAACTTTTAAAAACTATTGAAAGGAAACATTCCAAAAAAAACCAAAACAAAACAATACTTGGAAGAAAATCACAAGCCCAACTCTCATCATTTTAAATGTGAATGTACTAAACAATATAATTAAACAAATGTTACCAAAAAATGTTACTCCCAGAATAAAGCCTCCTTCCTTTCCTCCCTTTTTCAGTCCTCCCTGTTTCCTCACCCATCCCACCATGGGTTCTTTTCTTTCTGAGACCACAGAGGTCACCTTCCTTTCTTTGCTAGCCCTTGATTTGACCCTTCTCACAGATTCCTTTCTCTCTTTTTGCTTCCCTCTCTTCTTTTTATGAACCCATCCATGTTATAATGTAGTGCCCCCCCTCCAATCCAAACCAAACCAAAGCATTGATTCACTTGTAGGCAAGATGTTGAAGTTTCTGTCCATAATGCCCCCTGTCTTCTTCAGTGTTGCCTCTCCCACATCTATCTTCATGTTTCCTTGTGTTTATTTAGAATAGAAAGAAGCTCTTAACTGATATTTCTCTTACCATTCTCTTGCTATTCTTACTTTCTGCTTTATTCACTCCTTCTGCATTTGTGTTGTTTGGGGTGCGGAAAAAAGCAAATCATCTCTTCATTTCTAGTTTTCTTTTTTAAAATGTTAAAAATTCTTATTCAACATCCATCTTTTTTTGTGTAAGACAAAGCTCGATTTATAGACTTGGTTACCCTGGGCTGAACCCTAAAGTCCACTGTTCTTAGCAACATATTATTCCATTCTCTTCTATATTTTCAAGTGAGTGCACAATAGTCTTGCTTATGTATGAATGTCCTTTTCTTTGAAAGTTTTTCCCTTGATTGCTTGGAAATCTAGTTTCTGAACTGAATTATCAAATTTGACCATCATGTATTTTGGAGTTTGCAGCCCTGTTTATTTTTTATCTTTTGTTTGTTTGGGGGAGGTGATAGTCTGTGAATTTTTTTAATTGGAATTTCATTTTTTATGTTTATGAAGTTCTGGAAAGTTCTCTTTTATTTATTTCATTATGGTGTTAAGGTTTTTTGTCTTGTCATGTCTGCTGGGGGTCCTTTGACCCTAAGATTTGCTCTGTGCGTCCTGCTTTCAAGCTCAGTATGTTTTACTTGTGTAGTGACTATATTTTCTTTTAATGCTATTGCTTTTTGCTTCTCATCTTTTAGATTATCTTTTACTTCTATGTATTTGCATTCCCAATCTATTGTTTTCTCTTTTGTTTCACTGGAAAAGCTTGCCATTGCAAATTCAAATTTTTCCATTTTTTTTGGTTCTTGTTCATATTTTTTGCTGTGCAGGCCATTAATTCTGCTGTCATACTTCTCATGTCTCTTTCAAACCACTAATGAACAATGTTTTGTTTTACAGTATTTATTCCTTCTTTTACAGTTTTTATTCATAGATGCCTGCATTCATTTTTTAGATCTAGAGATCATATTTCCTTCTGTTATAACTATTTTTCCTATTGATTTAGCTGTTTATGTTCCAAGTGTTTGCATTTTCTTCTTCATAAAATCTTTGGTAATTTTAGCCTTTTTCCCTCCTAATTTTTCTTATCATTCATTTTCTGTGTACCCTCCTCTCTGATTGTGATTTCCTTGAGAACTAGATCTCAAAGCATCTCAGCTTCTTTATACACTATGCAAATCACAGTTCACCATCCTAGGACTCTGCCCCAACTGACTTTTGGAAGGTCAGAACTGGCCCCAGCTAGATGCTCTTTCCTTCATATTTTTTAGGGGGCTTCACGGTGGCTGCGCACACATACTCTGCTATCTTTATGTTCTGTACTATTCCCTCTTTCTCATAGTTCTTTGCCCCAGCTTGGGCAGGCCAAGAGCTCTTACAGGGCTGGGGCTAAACAGTTGTTCATGGTTCCAGGCTCTGGTAGAGATAGAGAATTTTTGGCTTAACTCCATGCTTTACTGTTGCCACAGACTGTCTGCTTTGCAGCACTGGTGCTATAGGATTATGGCCCCTGATAGGTTTTTTTTTTTTTTTTTTACATTTTTAAACCCTTAACTTCTGTGTATTGGCTCCTTGGTGGAAGAGTGATAAGGGTGGGCAGTGGGGGTCAAGTGACTTGCCCAGGGTCACACAGCTGGGAAGTGGCTGAGGCTGGATTTGAACCCAGGACCTCCTGTCTCTAGGTCTGGCTCTCAATCCACTGAGCTACCCAGCTGCCCCTGATAGGTTTTTGCTCCTGGAGGGAGTATGGAAGTAGCAAGGGAGGTGGGAGAGGGGTAGTGAGTGAGCCCAAGGTCAGGAAGTATCAATTTTGGGTATTTTGTTTTTTCTTTTTTGTTGTTAATCTTTTGGCTTCTAGATGTCTTAGACTATGGAGAAAGCTGAAGTTGTTTTATCTTTGACCCATAATTTCTGTTTAGAAAATATTTGAAAGGTCATGGGAATCAGAGAAAATGTCCATTTAGTCCTTCATCTTGTTGTTCATATGATCCTTGGACTAGCCTAGACGTAACCTAATAAGACATCAAACTCGATTTCAGTTTTCAAAGTGAAAATTTTGTTCTTGGATTGTCTACAGTTGGTAAAATGCTGAGGATTTAATTTAAAATGAAATCATGCTTAGAAATGTTTTTATTCTTATGCCATCAAATTATGTCCTACAAAGACAAAGGGCATTATAATAGAGCTACCAAACTCAATCTAAGCATTCTACATTTTTTACCATTTTAGTAGTATCTATCTTTGAGGCATTTCTCCAAACTGATGACTCAAAGAGCTCAATTACACAGTTTCTCTGAGCAATAAAAGGGTATATTCTGATGTGTAGAATTTTTGGCTTGAAAGGAATTTGGGAATCATCTAGTCCAAATCTTTCATATTTTAGATTACTCAGCCACTCAGCAAGCATGTGTTAAATACCAACTGTGAGCTAGGCACAGGGGGATCCAACAGTACAAATGAAATAATCCCTGCCCTATGGAATCTCACATGCTATCAGGGGAAACAACAGATAAGCCATGTTAATGTATACAAAATATATACAAGGCAGTTTGTTCTGGGAGTATTCAGAAATGTCTTCTTATACAAGGTGACATTTGAGTCAAGTTTTAAAGAAAAAAGCGTATTCTCCAAGGCAGAGGGTATCATGGAGGGAGTATATTCTGGCACAGAGCTATAGAGCTGAGTATTAAAGAAAGCAAAGAATCCTTGGTGGTGCAGTGGATAGGGCACTGGGCTTAGAATCAGGAAGACTCATCTTCAAGAGTTCAGATCTGGCCTCAGACACTTATCAGCTGTGTGACTCTGGGCAAGTCACTTAACCCTGCTTGCCTCAGTTTGTTATCTATCAAATGAATTAGAGAAGGAAATGGCAAACAAGTATCTTTGCTAAGAAAACTCCAGATGGAGTCAAACATGGCTGAAAGGATACAACAACAATAAAATAATCCTAAGAGGCAGAAGGGATCATGGAGGAAATGAATGCATTCTAGATCACTACAAAAGTACATGAGTTGAAATACTGTGTATAAGGAACAGCAAGAAAGTCAGTTTTCCTGGACAGTAAAGTTAAGCAACAGTAATGTATAATAAAGCTGGAAAAATTAGGCCAGTTTTCGAAGGGCTCCAAATGCCAAACAGAGCAGTTCATGTTTGATTCTTTTTTTAAGTTCATTTAATTAGTTAATTGATTGATTGAGAATATTTTTCCATGGTTACATGAATCATGCCCTTTACCTCCCCTCATCCTACCCCTCTATCATAGCCAACATGCAATTCCACTGGGTTTTACATGTGTCATTGATCCAGACCTATTTCCATATGATTAATATTTGCACTAGGGTGATCACTTAGAGTCTACATCCCCAATCATATCCTCATCAATCCATGTGGTCAAGTAGTTGTTTTTCTTCTGTTTCTACTCCCACAGTTCTTTCTCTGGATGTGAATAGTGTTCTTTCTCATAAGTCCCTCAGAATTGTCCTGGATCATTGCATTGCTGCTAGTAGAGAAGTCCATTACATTTGATTGTGCCACAGTGTATCCATCTCTGGGTATAAGGTTCTCCTGGTTCTGCTCCTTTCATTTTGCATCACTTCCTGGAGGTCGTTCCAGTTCACGTGGAATTCCTCCAGTTCATTATTCCTTTGAGCACAATAGTATTCTATCACCAACAGATACCACAATTTGTTCAGCTGTTCCTCAATCAAAGGGCATCCCCTCATTTTCCAATTTTTTGTCACCACAAAAAGTACGGCTATAAATATTTTTGTACAAGTCTGTTTATCTATGATCTCTTTGGGGTACAAACCCAACAATGGTATGGCTGGATCAAAGGTCAGGCATTCTTTTAAAGCTCTTTGGGCATAGTTCCAAATTGCCCTCCAGAATGGTTGGATCAATTCATAACTTCACCAGCAGTGCATTAGTGTCCCAATTTTGCCACATCCCCTCCAATATTTGTTATTTTTCTTTTCTGTCATGTTAGCCACTCTGCTCAGTGTGAGGTAGTACCTCAGAGTTGTTTTGATTTACATTTCTCTAATTATAAGAGATTTAGAACACTTTTTCATGTGCTTATTGATAGTTTTGATTTCTTTATCTGAAAATTGCCTATTCATATCTTTTGCCCATTTATCAATTGGGGAATGGCTTAATTTTTTTGGACAATTGATTTAGCTCCTTATATATTTAAGTAATTAAACCTTTGTCAGAGTTTTTTGTTATAAATATTTTTTCCCAATTTGTTGCTTCCCTTCTAATTTTGGTTGCATTGGTTTTGTTTGTACAAAACCTTTTTAATTTAATGTAATCAAAATTATTCATTTTACATTTTGTATTATTCTCTATCTCTTGCTTGGTCTTAAAAATATTTCCTTTCTCATAGATCTGGCAGGTATACTATTCTATGTTCACCTAATTTACTTATAGTTTCCTTCTTTATGTTTAAGTCATTCACCCATTCTGAATTTATCTTGGTGTAGGGTGTGAAATGTTGATCTAAACCTAATCTCTCCTATACTGTTTTCCAATTTTCCCAGCAGTTTTTATCAAATAGTGGGGTTTTGTCCCAAAAGCTAGAACCTTTGGGTTTGTTGTACACTATCTTGCTGAGGTTATTTACCCCAAGTCTATTTCATTGATCATATTTGATTCTTAACAAGAACAGGAAGCCATAGAATTTATCGAGTAATGGAGTGATATCGGATTTATGAAAAATCACAAACCTTTTTGTTGCTATGAGGTGTGGAGATAGGGAGAGAGACTTGGGGCATGAAGAATTAATTAGGAGTCTTCTGCAATAGTCCAGGTGATGAAGTTGATGAAAGCCTTAACTAGAGTGGTTGTTCTGTGAGTGGAGAGAATTGGACAGATGCAAAAGATGTTAATGAAGGAGAAATGAAAAGATATGGCAAATGATTTATTGACTCCTGGGGGTGGGGAGAGTGGGCAGTGTTGAATAATGAGAGGTCGAAGATTCTGAATCTGGCTGACCAGAAAAATAGTGACACTTGACAGAAAGAGGAAAATTTAAAAGAAGAGTAGGTTTGGGAAGACAGTTTCAGTCTAGTTGAGTTTGACATACTCAGTGGTTATGCAGATTGACCTATACATTGGGCACTCAGGAGAGATTTAAGGCTGGATATATAAATCTGAGAACCAGATACAAAGAAAAAGCTAAGTAAACCCATCGGAGATGAGGGAAGGAAGGCCTTGAAAGGTGACACTGGAAACAGAATGGGGACCAAAATCTGTTTGACTCTGAGACTAGTACTTTTTTCCATCAATCCATGACTTAACTTTAGGTGTTATTTTAAAATCCTATCCTTTTTTATAACTAAAGTTATCTTTACACTTAAAGTCATGTTTTTGTTCTTAAAGGAGTTTGAAATTTCTATTTCTATTGCACTTACTATTTTCTACTATTCTAAAATGTTTTCTATAACATTATTTTGAAATACACTGACTCAGTGCATTTCTTTTTGCAGACCAATTTTGCAAGAAGAGAGAAAAATAGTGATAAAAAATGGTCGACATCCTGTGATTGATATGTTATTGGGAGAGCAGGATCAATATGTTCCCAATAGCACATATTTGTCAGTAAGTATTATATTGTGATGAAAATCAAGTAGACTTGGTTAACTTTTGACCCTGATTATATAAACGCCAAATGTACAATTAATAATTTACCTGAATCTTCACCTTAATTTTAAAAGGACTAACACTAAAGTGATGTTTTCTCTGTGATGATGTGTTCTCATCAGTGCTAATGCTGGTAAAGAATCATATGCTGACTATATTTGGCAAAGAAAGGATTTGTCCTAGTTATCGATTCTTGTTAACTCAGTTTTTAAAATCTCATATTCATATAAATGCCCAAATGAACAGATGGCATTAGAGTCATACCACAGTGATTTGCAAATTTCATTAACTCTCAATGCCTCATTGTCTATCCCTGATCCTTTCCCTCTCTCAATACATACCACTTTCCTAATTCTTTTCTCCTGTGGAGTTTTATTCTCTTAATATAGTAAGGATCTAATTGCTTTTGTGACTAACAATAAATCTTAGTTTTTTGAGAATTACATTTTAATTTTGTACAAAGGCTTGTTGAGCTTTCATAATATGATATCTAATTTCAGTAACTTTAGTTCTCATTAGGAAAATGTGTAAATGGCCTCATTTATTAGATTAAGCTAATAAACTTTAATGCATTTTAAAGTTTAAAAAAATACTATGTAAATATATGTTTCTATTGGAAAAATACTACATTTTGACCAATTGCAGTTTCTCCAATTCAGTTTCTGTTTTTTTTACAAATTGTTTTAATCATTATTTTTTTATCTCAACTTTTAAATAATTTATTTTGGCCATTTTTTGGCTTTGAAAAAGTTAATGTTATTTAATAAAGTGTCTTTTGAGAAGGTGAAACATTATTTCTACTAAATTACAAGAAAGTTTTCAGAAATATTGAACCTCCATGTTGAAATTTTTGCAAAATAAGTGTTCTACTTTATTTTAGCAGAATACATTTCTGGATGCTTTGAAATATCATTTGCTTTTATAGACCTTTTTTCCAACATTAGTGTAGGAGTTGATGTAGAATTGTTGCTATGGTGAAATGCATTCTTTGTATGGCATGAATTTATATGGGGATGAAGTTAAGAAAAAATTAAGAAAAACTTGATTTAAAATATTTTATGGCAGGTAATTACAAAACTACTGTGAAAAAACATTTTTTTAGCAGAGAGGATAGCTAATTTTGATAGTGTTGTAATTTTTTTATAACCAGCTTTTTTGGAACATACACAATTAAGGCAGGGTTTTTGAGATTTTGTGTTATACAAAGTTTTTCATATATTCCTTCTGATATGGCCAATTCTCCAGTGATCCCTTCCAAGTTTTCTTAAGTACTTTCTCAAATTCTGGGACAAAAAAAATGAAAACAAACTCTCTAATTCTTCTTTACTTTATCTCCTTGATTTTCTCCATAATCCTAAGACTTGTATACCTGTACATTAGTTATAACTCAAGAACTGCCTAACTTATCTTCCAAAAAGATTCTTAAAAATAGAGGACTCTAATTTATTCTGTCAGTAACATATTATAGAGAATACTTGAAAGAGGGCAGCCAGGTGGCTCACTAGATAGAAGAGACTTTAAAGGAGTAGGAGAACTTGCTTGCGTCTGAGGCAACTCATTCCACTCTTGAATATCTACGTGCTGTTTGGAGATTTTTCCTTATCTCATGTCTAAATCTGATTCTCTGCAACTTCCACTCATTACTTCTATTTCCTCCATTTGGGTCAAACAGTGACAACCACGTGACAACCATCCAAATTGTTGAAAACAATTCTAGATTAAACTTTGTCAGTTTTTTCAATCATTATTCATAGGGCACGATCCCAAAGCCTGTCCTGGTCACCCTCAAAATTAGGTGTTCTTCCTAAATGTGATAAGCAAAACTGAACATGGCACTCTAGATGTGGTTTGATCAGAATACTAACAGAATACAGTGAGATGAAACTCTTAACTTCCTTTTTCTGTACACTAACATTTGATATTTTTCACTGGCATATTTGGTTCTTCATCCATCATGGGCTTCAGTTCCACTAAACACCATATCCTATAGATCTTAATCAGAAAATCAGAAAAAATGATTTTAAGCCTTTCTTTGTACTTTCAAAGTTAATTAAAAAAAACACCACCAGAAACCTAAATATTGTAAGATTCTTGGGAGTTCAAAATCAAGGAAACTGCATACTGGAATCTATAATAGACAGAATGGTTAGTTATAGTTCATGTAGTTTCTCTCATGCATTTCTTCTTTTCTCCAGTCCTGTTCTTACTTCTATTGTGCATAATCTAAAATTTGCTAGTGAACTTGCAGAATTTGATGACTATTTCCCTCAGTCTCCATTCCATCACCTAGCATGGTCAACAAATACACCAGGCTCCCATTTTCCCGAATAGGTGAAGAATTTGTTATTTTAGTTTCATATTCTGGTTAACAGAGTTGGATAACTAGATGAGGGGAGGGGAGGAAATTTTCTCTGCTGATGCTCATCAACTATTCATCTGCAACTTATTTTAGAGTCTGAGCCAGTAAGATATTAAGTCACTTGCCCATATTTATACAGTGTACCCTTGGGTCAGAGACAAGACTTGATATTGAGTTTTTCCAAATCTTGGCCCTTTTTTTTAAATTTTTTTTTGGCTTTGCTTCATTGCTACTCATTGATGAATTTCCAATATTCAAATAATTAGAATTGATCAACTATATACAACATTAAGCCATAAAGTAGATGTAATTTAATCTTTGATTGTAAAGTGAAGAAATCAATGAATCTTCATGTCATAATTATGAGTAGTTAGCCCTATAAAATCTGGAAACAGAGTGTAGTTTTGGATGTTTGGGCTTCCTGATTGACCTGATAGATAAATAGGACCTCACTTCATCTGTGATTGCTGAGTTTACCTGATGCTGGTTCATAATTTAGCTCTTCTCTGGGTTGATTAATACTCTTTAGTGGAGAAGAGTCCACAATTTCTTGCTTGTCTTCCTGTAGGTGTAAATACAGAAAAAGTCATTGACATAGCAATTTCTGAGTGATTGTTTCAATGACTTTGGATGGTTCTTGAACTCAGTCTGCTGAGCTGGAAGAATTCCCCAGAGCATTGGCAGGAAAGTCTGATATTGAGTTTGTAAAGTAAGACTGAGTGAACAGTGTTACATTTTAGACATTTTTTTTGTGTGTGTTTTGAAAAGCAAATAATTTTAGTAGTTAATGTCTAGTGTTAACAAATTAACTAGTTGTAGGGAGGTTTGACTAGTCAAGAATTGGTTAACTAGTCTAATTCCCAGGTTGCTGCTTTTGTGTGAGCCTTTGAGAGGTAGAAAATATCTCTGTGCATAGCTCTGCCTGGGGCATGCTATGAAACACTACCACTATCACCCCACAGCCAGCTCAGTCCTGCCAGTTTGCCTTTCCTGCAGTTCACGATTCCATATAGGGACAGGCAGGAATCTGAGAAGAAATCAGTGAGAACTTTCTTGGCCAACCCACTGTGCAAAGTAAATACTCATTCTTTGACACCATTCCATCTCCCTTTCTGAGCTCCACATTGACCTCCTTCTACAAGTCTTGGTACACAACTACAATTTCCCTTCCTCCCTATCTTTTCTGGCCTCCAGGAGGGTAGCATATTTTCCCTGGGTATCCCAAATCCTCTATTGTTATCATACTACTTCACTAATGGTTCTCCCTTCTTCCCTCAGGCTTACTTTGTCAAGATGTACTCCATGAACCAAAATTATCTCATTCATCTCTTCCCCAATCAAAACTTTGCCATAGTGATGTCATTGAAAAAACTGATTAAACTAAAGGGAATTTTATGATAGTTTTGTGATTTAAGTTTAGACATTTATGATGAACAACTCCTCTATCCATTAGCCACATGGCTTTTTAAAAATAAATTTTTATTGACCTCTTTTGTTTCTTTGTCATACCTTTTTCAAACTTTGTCTCATCTAAATTGAACCCTCCCTTGTGATAAGAAAAAATAATTAAACAAAAATGTTCCACATTAGTAGCCACATTTGACAGATGTGTACCACATTTTTTCCTAGTAGTCCCCTACCTCTCTGCCAAGAGAGAGTTTTGCTTTATTCTTTGTTCTTTTGGCTCCTTAATGGTTTTTCCATTACTCCATTACTTTTAGTGATCTGTTCATTTACATGGTTGTGGTCATTTTATATATGGTTCTTTTGGTTCTACTTATTTAGTTTCATGTTACTTCTTACAAACTTTACCTTATTTTCCAAAATTGTTTTTTTGGTCATTTTTTACTTATGATAACATTCCATTATATCCGTATACTGTTGTTGTTGTTTTTTTTTTAAATCTACTCCCCAAACATTGGCTACCCACTTTATTCCTAGATCTTTGCTACCACAAAAATTATAGCTTTAAATATTTTGGTAAATATTAAACCTTTGTCTATGTCTTTGACCTTTTGAGGACATTTTTTAATTAATGAGTATAGACTTTTCTGGCCTCATACCCAAATCATAATTCCAAATAACGGGACCACTTCAGCTATACAAACAATGTATCAGTGTGCTGGTCTTCACACAGTGACTGTGTTTTTAAACTACAGTTTTCTGATGCCTTTTATTCTCAGATTAGAATATGCTAGGCATTTAATTCAGTTGAACTAACCTCTTTTAAGAGCCTATTATGTTGAAGATGCAGTGCTAGAACACTGAGGATGGAAACATAAAAAAAAATAGTCCTTGAACATTGTTTAATGCTTAGGCTTGCCTATTCTCTAGTCTCCTGTCTTATAGTTCTAGCAGCAACAAGTTGTTAAAAAAAAATCAACAACCATTTAGGTAGTTTTTTTCTCCTACTGCTAATTTCTCAGAATAAATTTCATCTGATTAGTAATAGAATATTAATATTAACCTATTAACAGAGAAATTATGTAATCCTGGGGTCCTTAAGGCTTTTATTGTGTCTTCAAACCCTTTGGGAGTCTGATAAAGACTGGCCTTTGCTCAGAATGTTATAAAATATAAAAAATAAGATATATAGAATTTCTGTGGAAATCAATTACATTGGAATGGTCATTAAAAAAAAAAAAACAACAACATTTTAAAACCTTACCTTTCATGTTAGAATCAATACTATATATTGGTTCCAAGGCAGAAAAGTGTTAAGGCCTAGGCAATGCCTAGGTTAAGAGATTTGCCCAGGGTCACACAGCTAGGAAGTATCTGAGGGCAGATTTGAACCTTGGCTTTTAATCCACTAAACCAGTGATGGACAAACTATGGCCTGCGGGCCAGATGTGACCCCCTGAAATGTTCTATCTGGCCACTGGACATTATTCCTAATCTGATTAATACAATGAATAGGATACAATGAAATAAAACTTCGAAAGAGTTGCCTTAAAAACAGACTGACAGATGAGCATTTCCTTTCCTTTGGCCCCCTCTTTAAAAAGTTTACTTGGGGGCAGCTGTGTAGCTCAGTGGATTGAGAGCCAGGCCTAGAGACAGGAGGTCTTAGGTTCAAATCTGGCCTCAGACACTTCCCAGCTGTGTGACCCTGGGCAAGTCACTTGACCCCCATTGCCTACCCTTACCACTCTTCTGCCTTGGAGCCAATACACAGTATTGACTTCAAGACAGAAGGTAAGGGTTTTAAAATTTAAAAAAAAATTTTTTTAATAAAAAAAAGTTTGCTCATCACTGCACTAAACCATCTAGCTACCCCTCATGAAAATATTTTTAAAACAATTCATAGCCCCCATGATAAAAGGATTCCTGATCTAGTCAATTCACCTTATCTTGCAGATGAGGAAGCCAGCAATACAAATTCATATAGCTTATTAGTGGCTGAATCATAACTAGATACCAGTAGCCTCCTGAGCACTGGTCCATAGCCCTTTCTACCATGCCATACCACCCTCTGCTAAATCAGACTACCTTTAGTATACTTTATCCTATGTGGAAGTGGCCTGAGCATTTTGATATGCTAACAGAATTACAAAATGGTTATGCAACAGTATTGCTACTCAAAACTTCTTTGACAGGTGATCTCATCTATACAAATAACCAAAAGAAGCCTTAAGCTTATCTTATTAATATTAATGACACCTCTCTCCAGTGCTTCCTAATGAGCCCTAGAATCTGCTTTCCAAGAACCAAATAGTCCACCCCCATCTGTCTTGCTCTTCCTTGAGGCTCAAAAATGCTATGCTAAAAAATCCTCTGCAAAGCAGAAAGAATTGAGAACAGACTTTAAGTTTATCCACCAGTAGCAGAAAACTGTTTGAGACCATCTTATTCATTGGGGACATGGTTTTGCTGACTTAAAATTATTTTGCTTTACTGGAATGTTTTTGATTCCTCCAGATTTTGCCTTAAAAGCATTGCCTTTGTCTCTTTTTTGGCCTTCTTTATTCCCAGTTCATTATCAGGTGATATAGAAGTTGGGTTTTAATGCTAGAAAGGACTTTAAAAATCTAGTTCAGCATTTCCAAAAACATGTTCCACATATCAATGTGGGTTCCAAGATAATAAATGTGTACTAGTGAAGGCAGACAGGAGCAAGGAATGCAGTGATTAAATAAAACTACATGTGAGACTGCCATTTTATAGAACCATGTTGTTTAGTCATTTCAGTCATGTCTATTCTTCTTGACTCCATTTGGGGTTTTCTTCACAAAGATATTAGTTTGCCTTTTCCTTCTCCAGCTCATTTTATGGATGAGGAAACTAAGGCAAAGAGAGTTAAGTGACTTGCTCGTGGTCTCTCAGCTAGTAAGTGTCTAAGGTGAGTTTTGAACTCAGGGAGGTGAATTTTCCCCAATTCCCAAACCAGTGCCATATCCACCATGCCGCCTACCTAATCCTTATAGAAGCAACAGTATTGGGATTGCCTCATCCTATATTAAGAATAAAAGTTTTAGTTTCACTAAACTAGTTTCCCATTTTGTGCCCTGTCCTACCCTTCCCTGTCATTTATACTGATGTCTTCCTTCACACTTTGCCCCCATCCACTCAGACCACAGATTTACTTCTCATTATCTCTTTCTTACACTCACATACCCCATTACCGCCCACTTACACTTACACTCACATACCCCATTACTGCTCACCTCCAACCCTTTGCCTTACCCACACCCACAGCACCATTTTCAAAGGCCTCTAGTCCAAACTGTATATACCCAAGAATATTGAACAAAAAAATGTCTCTCTGGAACTTCTACCCACTGCTCCTCATTCTGCCCTGTGGTCCCCAGCAAAACAACAGAATACACCTTCTTAATGAAAAACCTTCAAATTTTTGAAGACCGCATTCATATCCTTGCTGAGTCTTCTGCTCTCCAGTCTTAATATCCCCCATTCTTTCCTTTGGGGTTCCTACCCAATGTTTGCAGTTTGTTCACCATCCTCATCACAGTCTTCTGGACATGGTTCATTTTGTTTGTATCCTTCTTTAAAGTGCCCTCTTCAGAGTTGAATAAAATGCTGTAGATATCATTTGACCAGAGTAAAGAGAAACTATCATCTTCATGCTGGACACCCTGCCTTTCTTGAGAGAACCTAATAAGAATTAGCTTTTTTGGTGGTCTTGTCATATTTTTGACTCATACTGAATTTTGTAGTCCAATAAAGCCTCTGGATCTTTTATCACCCATATCTAATCATTCCTCTGCCACCTTGTATTTGTGTCATTTTTTAAAATTCCAGTAAAGAACTTTATATTTATACCTTCTTGCACTGTATTAGATTTAGCCCATCCTTATAGTCTGTTGAGATGTTTTTGCATACAAACTTCATCCAACATTTATTAACTGTTTCTCCCAGCTTCCTGTCATCTGCAAATTTTGATAAGTATGTCATCTATGCCATTGTTGAAGCTATTAATAAAAGTGTTGAATAGCCAAGGACAGATCCCTGGAGCACTCCACTAGACTCTCTTCTTCAAGCTGACAGACAGAATTAATGAATCCACTCTGGATCCAGTCATTCAACTAGTTACAGATTTACTTAACTGTACTGCCCTTGAGCTTACATCTCTTAATCTTGTTTATAAGGGTATAATGAGAAACTCTGTCAAATAACTTGTCACAACTTTGCCATACTATATGCTCTGTTTCCAGCATTCTTCTGATTAGTTTCTTGGTCAGAGAAGGAAAAGAAGCTATTTTACAATGTATGACCAATTCTTGATAAAGTCATACCAGTTCTTGGGATCACCATTTCCCATCTGAGCATTTTTTACCACCTTCCCATTATATTAAGTTCTATTTATAGTAGCTCTCTTTGTGGTGACAAAGAACTGGAAATTGAAAGGATACCCATCAGTTGGGGAATGGCTAAACAAGGTGTGGCATATGATTGTGATGGAATAACACCATTCCTTAAGAAATGACTAGCAGGTTAACTTTGGAAAAATGTGTAAAGACCTACATGAAATTATGAAGAATGAAACCAGCAGAACCAAGAGAGCATTATATACAGTAAAAGAAATAGTGTTTGATGAATCACTTGTGTATGTCCATCTCAAGAGAAAGAAGTAATAAATAGATTCAAGCAAGGCAAAGTTTTATATATACATGTATCTTTTTGTCAAATGATACTTTCTCTAATGCAGAGAGGAAGGGATTTATTTGAGTATTTTAATATAGAAAACAAAATTTAAAAACTAAGTTCTAGAATTTTTATAGCATTTTAAGACATTTCTCAGTTTCTGATGTATAGAATCTTCCTTCTTTGCTTTTCTGAAAGTCAGGAAAGCATTTTCCTTTCTTCAGGCCTATTATCCAAGATCTCTCAGAGAGCCGTAATTGTAGCTCATTTGTCAATTTTTTCAGTACCCTAGGACGGAGGCCCTGAAAACTTGGCATCTTGTACTTTGCGTTCTCTCTTCCCACTGAAAGGACTCGATTATAATGTTTGTCTTTCACACATCCATATTATAGTCCTTCCAGATATTCTGCCTCTGACACCTATGTATCTTCCTTCCCAATGTTTCTTTCACATCTCCTCTTTAACTCCTTAGTTTCTCCAGTCCCTTTCTTTATCCCTGGGGCTATTTCAGTCTTTGATTGACCCCAAAGCTTATATCAAACCATAATTTACAAATTCCATAAGTACATTTCAAATCAAAAAGTGTTTTGTGGCCAAATTAGTTTGGAAAAAATCCTAATTTAGACTATCCACCTGTTTTTATAGCTGCAAAAACTGAGAAACTTTGTCACTTAGGGTGACAAAACTAGTGAATAACTCATGAGATGTGTAATACTTTCCCCTCACAAATGGTAAGGTTATCTTATCTAAATTTTGAATGACTAACCCCCTAACTTTCATATTAGTATTATTTTCTCATTAAAATAAATTAATTACTAATTGGTAGAATTCTAAGTAGTTCTGTAGGACTTTTTTTTATTAAGGAGCTTAATTTTTAAAAAATCATTAACTAATTGTTGTAGCCTGTCCTTGGTTTGGGGAAACAAGAAAAAGATGATTGTCAAATCAACAGTTCAACAACATTTTTAAAGTACTATGTGCAAGACACTATGCCAAGCATGGAGGATGCAAAAAAAGGCCAAAAAATAGTTCCTGCTCTCAAGGAGCTCACAGTCTAATGGAGGACACAACATAAAAGGAATTATGTACAAACAAGACATATATGTGAGAAATTGACACTAATCTTTGGAAAAAGGCACTGTGTCCTCTTGCCAGCACTGAGTAGGAAGAAGAGGAGGAATTAGTCAGAGTAGGCAGCTTCTCTAAGACTGACTTTCAAGAACCCTGAATCTATAACTTGGAGGACCCAGTAAACTGTACCTCTTCACTTCCGGCATGGAGCTGTCCATAGTATTGTGTTCTAAGATAGCATCAACAATGGGATCCTAGAGATGACTGACTTAGGATGTCAGTACTTTCCTTTCTAATGAAAGGGCAACTCAGTCTAGTCTGCTAAACTAGACTATAGTTGTTTTTTTTCCTCTGTGTTCTCAGCATTCAATTTAATTTAACAACTGGTTATGGGTCACTCACTTGTATATTAGGTAAGGGAAGAAGGTAAAGAAATGGGCCTTGCCCTCAAGGAGCTTACATTCTGCTGGAGGAAAACTAGAGTCAGTTAATACAGTACAATTGCACTTTGCAGCCACACTCAGGAATTTGGGGTTCACATCAGCTGGGGTATGTGTGTGACAGGAGTAGTATATAGTAGTGCCTCTTTCCTTCCTCCCTCATCTCTCCCATCTTTACCCCCTTCTCTCCAATCTCATTGGCTTCTCATTTCTTTCTGTTAAGTTTCTGAAATTTGGCTCTGAGACCATTTGCAGTCATTTACATATACTACTTGGGAAGTTTCCATAGTGAATAGAGACCAGGCATTGGAGCCTGGAACAACTGGATTCAGATCCTACCTTAGGCACATTCTAGCTATGTGAACAAAGATATGTCACTTAACCCATAGTATGCCACCATCCAACTGTCTAAGCCTATATAACTTACAGACAAGTTGTTAGTCCATCTACGTGGAAGGCATGTCCTTAAAACAATGAAATCACAGGTCTGGTCTTACCTTCCCCTCTCTCAAAATAAAATGTAAATTACTGGTTGTCTCTGCTTTTGGATGAACTACTAATGATCTACTAATAATATATACTGAATTAAAACTTAACAGCCATGTATAAAATACCTGTCCTACGCTAGGCAATGGGATACTTCTTTACTTCATTCAATTCCTCATTAATATGAGTGGTGCAGATCTGAACCCATCTATACCTTCTCTGCCCAACGAGCTAGACTCCTTCCTCTACTTCTCTTGGTGTGGGAGTACCAGTACAACACTCCAGATGCCCATCTGTCACTTTCCTTATTTCTGCATGTTTAGGGTATGCAGAAATTTTCCAATCACACATCTCTTGGATTATATCTTTTATGTCACTTCTTGTTTGTTGTTGGTAATATCCTTATGGCAGCCACGTGCCTCGTGTTCTGGGCTCCAGTGGATGATATCAGCCCAAGCATCATGCCTTTTCTACAACAGGCAGCTATGGTCCCTTTTCCCTAACACTGCTTTCTTAGGTACCCACTTACTGGTAAGGCAACAAAACCCAACAAAAGAAGATAATCTTTTGCCAATAATCAAGCAAGCATTTATCAGTTGCCTACTATATGTTAAGCGCCGTTTGAGACACTGGGAATAAAAATATAAAATTGACACAATTGCTGTCCTTAAACTGCGATTAGACAGGCTGTTTCTGCTGGCTTGGCAAGGAAGGTATTTTGTCATATAATTGCTATGTTCATGGCAACACAAACTGTAGAATGAAATAGGAAAATATACATACTCCTCCAAAATGAAATCTGATGCTTTTAAAAATCGTTCTACCATCCATTCCCTCCCTTTGATTTAGAATCCCTACCTGTTCCCAGGCTGTAATTACATCTTTCAAGGCCCAGTTCAAGCAGTCTCTTTCATGAACCTTGATTATACCTTTTATGCTACTAATCCCTTAATGCTGTGATTTCTATACTTTTATTTCAACTAAATTGTCAGCTCCTTACAAAACAATCTTATATTTTTGTGTATGGACATCTTTCCTCTTTCCACTCTCTAATCAAAACTTTCCCTTTTCCTATCATCTAACACTATGTCTAACATAATTCTTAGTGGCTCAATAAGAATTTGTCAAAAAAAACATTTAAAGTTTAAATGAAAAGAAAACACTACTTGTGGAATGAACATTTTTTTCTGAAGTATGCTATAAGGAAATTAGCAAGAGGAAAGTGTCTTTTTTTCACTCTAATAGAAACAAGAACCATTGATTCATTCTTTCAATACCTATTTCAAGAAGAAACCAGATCCATGAATTCAAAAATATTTACTTAGAATCTACTACCTACATAGTCTTTAAAGAATGACCTGAGTGACAGTTTTCACTCCCCACTCCAGAGGTTTTTGAACCATATCCCTCTAACTTCTGATATACAACCTGTGCAGCCCCCTCAGCTCAGTCATGCCCTTCTGTTTTCAGGCTGACAGCATGTCTGGAGGAGGCTGTTGCTATTCATTCTGTTGAAGAACATTGTCACTGACTGACATTATCAGTGCACAAAAGACTTTGAAACCACAGTACTTTTCAACAGTTTGCAGCTGTTTTAAAAATAGTTCTACCATGATGGATTTTAAAATCTATATATATGTCAATATGTGTACTCAAATTAAAATTATTTTTTACAATCAACTTATAGCCATTTCTTGTCAGCAAATTTAGGACCACCTTAGTTGGGTGTTTTCTCTTTTTTATGTTTTACATTATGAAATTATGAATTTTTGTGGTCACTTTTATAATTTTATTTCAATCTCTCTTCTCTCCCTTAAAAAATGTATTAAAACTTTTAAAAGATTGAACTTAAGCTAAGGGGAAATCATCCATTTATAGCAATTCCCAGTAATTTAGTTTCCTAGTCACAATATAAAGTTCTTAAAGTATTAATAGTAAACATCATAATATTAATAGGAGGCAACTAGGTGACTCAGTGGATTGAAAGCCAGGCCTAGACAGAGGAGATCCTAGCTTCAAATCTGGCCTCAGATACTTCCTAGCTCTGTGACCCTGGGCAAAAACCTATGGCCTAGTTATTACCACTCTTCTTTCTTAGAACTAATGCACAGTATTGATTCTAAAATGGAAAGTAAGGGTTTTAAAAAAAAGGATTAATATTATCATTGGTTTTGCTTATCATTGATGGTTTTCTTATACTATTTTGGAGTTTACTTTAGCTAGTAAACTTTTGATCCGTCTCCACAGTCCATCCTGCCCCTAGAAAATGCTTTCATAAATGAAAATTGTTTGGTCATCAAAACAGATGTGGATATTTTACTTAAATAAAGCTGTGACAATAATTTCTCTGCTTACTTTGTTCCTATAGGATTCAGATGAAATATTTATTCATTTGTCTATCATTCATTAATCTATCTAAATAATGACTGTGTCACATACCATGCTAGGTGCTAGCGATGCACAGATAAAAATGAAACTAACCCCGCCCTTGAGGAGCTTACATTCTATTGGGAAAAAACAACAAGTATACTGACAAATAAGTTTAAAAAAGATGCAAAATCAGTAAAAGATAATTTCAGAGACTGAAAATACTAGCAATAGGTCTTGAAGGAGGCTAAGGATTCTTAGAGGTAAGGAGGAAGTGTATTCCCCATTATGGGGAGAGTCTATTCAAAGGCATAGCAAAGGAAGTGAAGACTCATATACAGGAAGCAGTAGAGTTTTGCTGGATTATAGAGTATTTTTTTTAAAACCCTTAACTTCTGTGTATTGGCTCCTTGGTGGAAGAGTGGTAAGGGTGGGCAATGGGGGTCAAGTGACTTGCCCAGGGTCACACAGCTGGGAAGTGTCTGAGGCCGGATTTGAACCTAGGACCTCCCCGTCTCTAGGCCTGACTCTCAATCCACTGAGCTATCCAGCTGCCCCTATAGAGTATTTTTAAAAGACTAACATGTAGTAAATCAGGAGGCTGGAACCAGATTGTGAAGGGCTTTAAATGTCAACAGAGGAGTTTGTATTTGATTGTCAAACCTTTTGGGAGCCGCTTGAAGTTCTTGGTCAAAGGAATAACATAGAAAGACCTGTGTTTTAGGAACATTAATTTGACAGTTGTGTAGAAGGGAGAGACCCAAAGCAAAGTGAACAATGAGGAGGCTGTTGAAACAGTTTATCTGAGAGATGATGAAATCCTGAACTAGGGTATGGCTCTAGGAGTGGGGATAAAGGTTCAGATGTTGTAGAAATAAAACTGATAAGATGTAGCAATTGATTGAACATTTGAAGTAAGCGGTATGAAAAGTTGAAGATGATTCTCAGACTGAGAACCTCAGTGAATAGAAATTTACAGAAAGTTACATATTTTCTGCTACCATTAAAACTCCATGAGGGCTGGGATCATGCCTTCTATGAACTTTGCCTATCTTCTAGTTCCTAGTATAGTGCTCTACACTTAGTAAGTACAGTTATTGAATTTAATTAAATATTTTAATTAATTATAATGATTTTAGAGAAACATTATGGTAATATAATGATATTGTTGTTCACTTGTGTCTGACTCTTTATGACCCCATGGACCATAGTATGCTGCCATCCATGAACTTTCTTTGGCAAAGATCCTGGAGGGTTTGCCATTTCCTTTTCCAGTGGATTAAGGTAAACAGAAAGTCATACATCTAGTAAGTGTCTGAAGACAGATCTGAAGTCGGATCTTTCTGACTCCAGGCTCAGTACTTTGTCCACCGAGCCACCTATTGCTATTTCCTTCTCCAGCTCATTTTACAGATAAAGAAACCGGGAGCAAAGAGGGTTAAGTGGCTTGCCCAGGTCACACAGTGTTGTAGAGAAATATAGATTTAGTTAGCAGAAGCAGACTTGACTGACAAGGGAATTTAGAACCTTGGGAGTGGACTCACAGGGACACTGACAGTTTTGAAGCTGGCTGTTGGAACCTGGTCTAATGGTGGCTTTGGTCAGACATCTCATCTTTCAAGCTATTTCCCTGGACCTTGGACTATGTTATAGCTCCAATTAAGCTTCCCAGTGAAGTAGTAAGGTAGAGAAGTGGATTTGTATTTTGTGGTGGACACAAAAGACCATCCCATCTCCCTCTCTTCACAATTGGATTTAACTTGCTGTGTATCCTGTCTCCTGTACCAGCTTTTGAAGACTTCATCACTGGACATCTTTGTGAGATCCCCTGTTCCCCAGCAAGACCTTGCCCTTAGCAGTTTGCAGATAGATTATAGTCTATAGAGTAGTTTGATCCATCCCTTTACCCCTGGGTGGAGATTTATAGATCTTAGTGATAGTTTACCTAATCCCCTTCATTCCCCATCCCACTTATTCATTAAACAGTTTAGTTATTACAATCCTGCCTGTGTATGTCCTTTCCTAGATACTAGGTTGACACATTGAAGCCACTGTGTATTGAAGTTACTTTCCCTGGTTATTATTCTGTTATATGTTATCCCCAGCTAAGTGTTGTTACCTGGTTATTCAGTTACCCTTTTCAGTTCCCTTTAGTCAGCTTATTCACCTAAATGACAACCCAATTCCATTTTACCAATAACTGTTGTGACTCCATCTTTCCCCACTTTAGTAGTGAATTATTCAGTCACTCACTACAACAGCTAGGAAGAGTCTGAGATTAGATTTGAGCTCAGAAAAATGGAGTCTCCCTGATTCCAGGCCCAGGGCTCTCTCCACTGTGCCATCTAGCTGCCCATCTTTAGTAACTGACTGTTCATTTGTGGTTTCTCATTCACAACTTCACTCTATTGTTTAATTTTGGTGTTTTCCAGCAGTAAGGAGTTAAATTACAGTGTTACCAAAACCTGTTGCAGATGTCAGTGTTGGTTTTAAAGAAGTGATTCTGTTTTTAAGGCTTTCTTTAATTTGGTTTATTAAATTTGTCATTCAACCATGAAGAGTTTTTGATCCATGACATAAGAATACCTAAAGATTAGCTATTGATTGAACTTTATTTTTTGCATAATTTCTATTTTCATAGGAACTATAATGGAGACATGTACACTCTTTCCCTCTACCCTTCAGAGTTCCCAGTTAATTTTAGAGAGAGTGCAAAATATTATCTTCTAACTTTAAAAAAGTAGGCTACTTTTTGGCTAGGCACATAAATCTCAAAATGTTCTCTGAGGATTGGCAGACTGTCTTTAATGGAGAAGCAGCATGGTATGTAAGAAATAACACTGTGTCTGGAGCCAAAGCAGCAAAGTTCAAATCCTACTTCTGATGATTGATCCACTTTGGCTAAGTCACTTGGGCCTTGGTTTCTTCTTCTATAAAGAGAAACTTTGGACTTGATGGCCTCTGTTCTGAATCTATGCTCTTATGTTCTTCACTTAGACAGAGAATGAAACTGAAGTGTTTTTCTGCCTGTTTCCTTTTGAAATTTAGTATCTGAAAAAAAATCCTGAAAAATATAAAGATTTGCTTCTATGAGGAGGGAAGTTTTTAGAGACAGATTTTGGTCTGTTTCTGGGATTGCATGAATATAGGAAGTCCCATTGAGGTATCTCTGTCTACCAGTGGAAACTGGAATTTTTCTGAACCTTATGGTTGCTAGAATAAATGCTGAACTTAAGTCCTACCCATATACTGTCTCTGCCTCCCTAGATAAGTCATTTAAATCCTTAGTACCCCAGGCAATTCTCTATGGCAACCACAGAGAAGATATTAGGGTTTATTTGGAGCGGCAGTATCTTGTTACATACAGAAAATAACATCTAGTTCTCTTCAGCTCCCTCCATGTCTGTAACCAAGTTCTGGCTGAAATGAGTATCCTCTAGGCATCTCAAATTCAACATTTAGTTGCTAAGTCTTGTCATTTCTACCTTCATAGTATCTCCTGTATATGCTTCCCTCCTCTTTAATTTCATAGCTACCACTCTAGACCAAGCCCTTATCAACTCATGCCTGGGTTTAGTAAGCCCTTAATAGATGCTTGTTGTTGTGACTTACTGAACACTTATTTTCCTCTCTGGACTAGTCCAACCTACTGTAGATCTGAAGAGTAACCTATCAGCAAGAGTTTGAGCAAACTATTTAATCATCACTGTTCCCAGAATTCTCATAGAAATGAGTTCCAAAGGTTCTCCTCCTGGTATATATTTACTTCAAGGAAAGTTTGGTCCTGATTTGTCTCTGTTCTGTGCTAATAAAATTCATCCATGTGACATGACTAGAGCCATTCCAGCTTTGGATCCATATTTTTAGTCTCTGAGTCATAGAACGTAAAATCTAGACTTCACCTCGTCCAATCTCCTCTATTTGTATTGGAAGAAAGTGAGGCTTAGAGGTTAATTGTCTTACCCAAAGTCACAGGACTAGTCAGTGGCAGAACTAAGACTAGAACCATTCCACTTAAGCCTCTTTCATTCTCTGAATTAGAATAAATGGCTAGGCATTGGGGGTTAGGTGACTTGACCAGGGGCTCACAGGAAGTATCTGAGGCCATATTTGAACCTCCAGCCTCTAGGCTGATTCTTTGTCCACAGAGCTACCTAGTTGCCCTCCTCCTTCCCTCCCCCCTTCCCCCCCCCCAATTATTGTCTATATTTAACTATGTGAAATTAAGATAGGACTTCATACTTTGGAAGAGCTCGTTTCTAAGATGTAGTTTATCTGTCCTCCTTTAAATCCATTTGAAGATATTTGGTTTTTTTCCAGATTTTCCACTCTTCATGTGTTTTTTAAAGTGTTTTCCGTACATTTCAATATTTTTATTGTTAGTGACCTAGTCATGTTTTGCAGTTGTATTATGTATATGAATAGATAGAACTGTTGTCTGTCAGCTTCCAACAATGAGCTCTACCACCTGGAGAGAAGACAGAATTACTTATACTGTAATGTTTGTTTTCTGATGCATTGGGCTAAAAGATCACCATTGACCCATCTATCTTCCCTACAGAGCTCAATGGTTTTTTATTATTTTTTTATTTGAAGGTTTTTGTTTGTTTTTTATTCCAATGTGCTTCCTCTCAAATTTTGTATAAAGCATGTAGAAAATTTTGATACTTAGATGTCCCCTATTTCCCTGATCAAAGGCTCTTAATATTATAAAGTTTTTACTTAACATTAGGTAAAAATAGTCAAGGCGGTATGTATAGGCCTATTATCTTAGTATATTAAAGGGTAGGCATGACAGATAGGTGCATTTCAAAATGAGATGTTACAAACAATCATGCCCTTTTTGGTTGTACTTTTGAGTCTTACAGTTTTACTTTCTCAATTTCTGTGTTTATTTTAAAGTATATTATAAAAGACTAGAAATTAGTCCTTTTTCTTTCTTTCAAAAAATTGAGGTCTAGGATACTACTAGGTAAATTAATCACACATGCCACCAATATTTCAGATGTTCAGCAATCATAGAATCTTAGAGTTGGAATGAACCTTAGAGGCCATCCTAGTCAACAACTCACTCCCATAAATTAGTGTGAGATGGCAGTCAAGAAAGCTATTCTTTTTTTTTAACAAAAATTTTCACTTTAAAGTACTAATGAGTATCCCTTTTATATTTCACAATGATCTCCATCTCTTATTGACTCGTAAATTCCTTTCCTATCCATAAAAATGATAGGTAATATGTTCCCCATTCTTCTAATTTGCTTATATCTCCCTTTATATCTTTTTTTTTTATTTTTTTTAAACCCTTAACTTCTGTGTATTGGCTCCTAGGTGGAAGTTTGGTAAGGGTGGGCAATGGGGGTCAAGTGACTTGCCCAGACAGCTGGGAAGTGTCTGAGGCTGGATTTGAACCTGGGACCTCCTGTCTCTAGGCCTGACTCTCAATCCACTGAGCCACCCAGCTGCCCCCTCCCTTTATATCTGTAAATGTCTTCTATGTCATTTTTCCATTTTGATCTTAGTGGATAGTATAAGATATTGGTCTATACCTCATCCCTGCCAAACTACTTTCCAGTTGTCCCAGCAATTAAAACTATTCATTCTTAAACTGCATTAGGGAATATATAGTGTCTAGGACATGGGAGTCATGATGGTCCTGCCTTAATTTTCCTTAATCTTCCCAATTTTTACCCAATCTGGAACATTATCTTCAGTTCTGGATGTCACATTTTAAAGGAATAGCGATAAGCAGCAGAGAGTGTCTAAATTCGGGCAGTCAGGATGGTGATATACCTTTAGTTTTTGCTGTGAGGATCTGTAAAAAGAATTGACGATGGTTACTTTGGTCAAAGGGAAATTATATCATAGACTCAGAAAGGACTAGACAGAAGTCTAGTCCAATAAAACAAGGAGCTCACAACAATTCAGTCAAGCTAAACAGTTTTATTGAGGGGAGATACTCAAAAATATAGGGCAGTCAGGGAGAATAATAGAAACAATTCCACAGAGAAAATGAGGCATTTTAAACAGCCCCCATCCGCACCCCCCTAGCAATAAAGTCTGGTGGCACTATATACAGTTCTTATCTGGGTCTACAAGGACCAAACACTGGGGAGCCTGGACCTAGGGATGGTTCAGAGGCTGTTTGCTAGTGTGACCAAAAGAAGACTTCTAAGGACCTGGTAGCTAGTTGATATTCAGACTCCCTACCACTGGGAAGAGCCTTTGGGCCATTACTGCTGGTCTTGCTCTGAGTGACAACAGGGCCTTTTGAACAGCCCCTGCACTTCTTGCTTTAGCTGTTTGGAGAAACTGCAGTATTACTCACAAAGATTTAGTGCAGAGACGGTAACTATCTTGGAGTGACTGACACGAGCCAAGTCTTGAAAGAAAATAAAGATTCTTGGGAAGCTAAGGTGAAACAGAAAGGCATTCCAGGCATGGAGAGTTCATGCAAATTCATGGAAGCAAGAGATGGAAAATGCCAAGAACTGAGAAAAGTTTGGCTAGAGCATAGTGTGTGAAAAAAAATGATGGGTAATAAAGCTGGCAAGGTAAATGGAGTCCAATTATGGAAGTCATTAAATCAAAGTGAGGAATAAAGAAAACTGCTGGATGTTTTTGACCAGAGGATCAAAATGGTCAGACCTCTACCCCAGGACATCCTTAGAAACTAATAGTTTCTGGAATTAAAAGTGAAAATAAAATTTCATTGTGCTTAAAGTGTATGTGACTTGTAGAGCTGGATATTAGCTGTGGGCAGGTCTCTTACACTTTTTTCTTCTCTTGCCTACAACATAAAATTAAAATTCAGAAAATAGTAGTATTTCTATTCGTGCCAATACCATATACAAGCATTGCAAATGAGTTTTATGTTAATATTAACATTCTGCTTGTTCAATTTTTTTTTTTTGGATTTCATTTACTGTAATTCCTCAATTTTCTTGAGCTCTTTTTATTATGAACTTTTCCCAGATGATGCTGAAGTTGGCATTTGAAATGTCTTTCTTTTTTTAAAAATGGAAGTCAGTTTATTTCAACTTCTTTGTTTTTTTCCACCTGTTATTTTTTTGGGAAATCAATATAAGAAGAACAAATGAACTTATTACAATGTTCTTTTCCACACTGAAATGTTTTCTTGTGACATTAGCTAGAAATGAATAGTCAGGAATTTGTATGTACCAGGGCTCCCTCTTCTTCCAGTCACCCAAGTTCACAACCTAGTTCTCTTCTTTGACTCCTCTCACCCCACACATCCAATATTTTGCCAAGGCCTGTTGATTTTTCCTTTGTAATATTGTTGCATACATGCCCTCTGTCCACTGACACTGCAACTGCCCTGGCATAGGCCCTCAGAACCTTATACCTGAATGATTGCAAGAGACTTCTGGTTGATCTCCCCACCTTGAGGCTTTTCCTACTCCATTCCATCTCCCTTTCAGCTATTAAATTAATCTTCCCAAAGCAGGGGATGTGTCACCTCACCCCCAACCCAACCCAATCATAATATTCAATAAACTCCAGGCAGCTTGGTGGCCCAGTAAATGGAGTGCTGGGCCTAGAATCTGGAAGACTTGAATTAAAATCCCATCTCAGACACTTACCAGTTGTGTGACTTAGGGTAAATCCTTTAATTCCTGTTTGCCTTGGTTTTCTCAACTGTAAAATAGGGATAATAATAGCACCTCTCTTCCAGGCTGATTGTGAGAGTCTAATGAAATATTTATTAAATGCTTATTAGTGCCTTACCCATAGTAAGTGCAATACAATGATAGCTTTATTATTATTTATTATTATTATTATTTTATTATTATTACCTTCAGGATAAAATAGAAAATCCTCTGTTTGGTATTTAAAGCCCTTCGTAACTAGGTCCCTTCCTACCATTTAGTCTTTTTTCACCTTACTCATGCTTACATATTCTCTGATCCAGTGACATGGCCTTTCTTGCTATTTCTTATACAAGACTCTCCATATCTGGACTCCCAGATAGAATTTTCATTAACTGTCTGCTAGGCCTAGAATATTCTCTCTCTCTCTCTCTCTCTGTTTTCTCTCTCTTTCTCTCCCTCTCCCTCATGACTTCCTTCAAATCCCAACTCAAATCCTACCTTTTACAAGAACCCTTTCTTGATTCCTCATAATGCTAGTGCTTTCCTTCTGTTGATTTTCTTCAGTTTATCCTGTACACGTCTCATTTCTACATAGGTGTTTGCATGTTGTCTCCCCCATTTGACTGAGCTCTTGACTCTTGAGAACAGTGATTGTCTTTTTCAGACTGTTTCTTGTTTTCTCCCTTTTCCTCACTTGTAGACCCACTTTTTTTGCTAATAGAAAAAAGGAATGGGTAGGAGGCATGATTGTGGAGGTTTGGGAATTTGGTGTGGTGTGCATAGTTCTAGCACTTATTTATTTGTGAAATGAGAGGGATATAGGCATAGCTCAGGTAAATGTTGGTCAATCTGAGTGTCTCTTTTGTCCGACCCAGATTCCCTTAAAGAACTGATTTTTTCTTGTATCATTCCTCAAATACTTGCTTCACCTTCCAGCCTACTCAGCTGTATACTGGATCCACAGCTCAGTGAGCTTCATCCTGAATTTGAGTTGTCACTTTTTTGTATGTGGTATTTTGCCTTATGTTATGCTACTTCATTTTTTTTATGCCTCTTTCTTCTGTTGATCTGTTTTTAGGTGATGTGCTAGAAAGCCAGAATGCTAGTGACTTTTGGCAGCATTTTTATTTTAATCAAAAGTATTTGTATAGAATGCTTTTGATTATTCATGAAGTGGGAAACAGCATACAAATCTTTAATTTTAAAGGAAATTCATCCCAAATTTTAGCCATTACTCTTTGCATGCCCCTTCACTAACCCTTTTACCAAGAAGAAATTGAATTGATTAACCAGGATTTTATTCAGTATGTACTATAGAGGAAACACTGTGGAACATAATGATAAGTAAGCAATAGTACCTGCCCTCAAGGAGATTTCTCCATTCTCCAGTAGTTCTTTTATTCTTTTTCCTACTAAGATAAAGTTGGAAACAGGAAAGTGGAATGGGGATTGAATTTGATCTAAGATTGTAAGTTCCTTCAATGTTCCCATAAAGTGGATTTGCATTGTTGTTGTCATTGTTTGTCCTACATTTTCAAAGAGAACCAGGGATGTCATGGGGTGATTTTTTTGACTTGTATTCTTTGAATATAACATGCTAAAAGCCATTTGGTGCGTTGCTAGCACATCCATCCTCTTTCTTCTTGCATGTCTCCTAGTGTACTGTTAACAGATTGGAGAAGAGTTTTAGATAATCAGGCAATTCAATCTATTCCCTTTCCTCTTTCCCAGCCATCCATAGTTAAGAAAGTTTATCTCTGTCCAAGTTTTGGGAAATTTTATTTATAATCTCCTCTAATGTTGATTGAATTAGGATTATGAACAGAGATTAAAATAAGCAAATGGCAACTGGGTAGTTTTAGTGTCTATGCTTTTTAATAAGAGTTGAGGCAAAGTAGAGGCAAATTAGTGAATATGTGGTGAGGATATGGTGATAGTTACCCAGTCAGCCTAAGTTATTTCATATTCTTCTGCCAAATTTTGCCTTATAATTAAGGACCTCACAAGAGACGGTATGGCATAGTCAACAGAAAAGTGGCCTCAAAGCCAAAAAGACATGGGTTCAAATTCTGTCTCTGAACACACCTAGCTGTGTGACCCATGGGCAAATTACTAAACCTCTCATTATGGCTCTAGGTGGCGCACTAAGACTATGAATGGTTGAGGAAGTTTCCTCACCAGAGTTCTTGTCTTAATGAAATTACAGATAAAGCCCCTATCTTGTAAAAGTCTCTACCCCAATCCAGGCACAGCTCTTTGGTAATTCTAGCAAACATACCTTTTGTGAGAGTCTTTACCTGTTCCTCACTCTACTCTTAGACATGGAAGCTAGGGATCTTCAAAACATAATCTCAGACATGGATCTTTATGACATGCTCAAAAGGGAAGAAGCAAATGGAACTTAAAGAATCTGCTATATTTTTGTTTACAATAAATAGAACTCAAGGGGAAAATCACTCAATGATTTCTTTGTGACTTTCTTGCCATGGAAAGGAGAGAAAGAAGTAAGTTAGGAAGGTGAGAAGGAGGGAGAGAAAGAAAGGAAAGAGGGAGGAAGGAAAGAAGAAAGAAAAGAGGGAGGGAAAGGGGGAAAGAAGGAGAGAATGAGGGAGGGAGAGAAGGAAAGAAAGAGAGATTATGGTGGGGGTTGGGTGGTGGTTAGAAAATAGATGCTTTGTTAATTTAAAAAATAAAAAGTAAAATAGGGGGGCAGCTGGGTAGCTCAGTGGAGTGAGAGTCAGGCCTAGAGACAGGAGGTCCTAGGTTCAAACCCGGCCTCAGCCATTTCCCAGCTGTGTGACCCTGGGCAAGTCACTTGACCCCCATTGCCCACCCTTACCACTCTTCCACCTATGAGACAATACACCGAAGTCAAGGGTTTTAAAAAAAAAAAAGTAAAATAAAATAAAGCTCTCATTTGAAGCTACTAAAAACAAATTATAAATTGATCATCTCAGAATATGATTTTTGTTCCCTCTATACGTACACAGATATAACAAAACTCTACAAAGGAGTTCCCTTTTCCCCAGGAATACCAGATGCCAGACTTCTTTTCCCAGGACCAAAATCTAAAATAAGAGTCAGACCCAGAAAGAAATATATAGTCTTAGAACACAGTAGAATAGAGCAGTTTGGATGTTATGAGGTATAATGGCCTCCCCAGCCCTTTAAAGTCCTCCTTTAGTCCATTAGAGTTAGAGTCCCTTAATACTCATATATTGCAGCTTTTTCATTAGTCAGAAGAGCTAAAAAGACTTGGCTGACAGTTTATTTCAGAGTTCATTACCTGCTGGCATGTTCTAGTAGGAAGAGTATTTCTGATTTGGAGTTAGAAGAACCAATTTTTGTCCTAGCTAGTTTGTCCTAGTCTACTTGATGGCAACTAGATGCAGTCTCCTCTGTATGAAGGAGCAGATTCTTTATAACCAGCCCCCAAAACTGCTTTATGCTAATTCTTCTAGTTAGTGCAAGACCTCTTCTTGGATAGGAAAGGGATAGCTTCCCAACACTGCAGTAGACAAAGCTTCTAGACTGTGGCTCCTGTGAAGTTTCACATGATTCCTCCAGGTCACCACTGTCTATTATCCTCACTCCTAGCATATTTTAAAGTGGAGAGAAGAACCATTTTGATAATTAATTCAATTTATGGGATTAATTGCACCTGTTAATAGGAATGCCTCTGGAATGATATGTTAAATTGCTATTAAATTTTCTAGGGGGATTCTGAGAGAGTAATGATAATTACTGGACCAAACATGGGTGGAAAGAGCTCCTACATAAAACAAGTTGCATTGATTACCATCATGGCACAAATTGGTTCCTATGTTCCTGCAGAAGAAGCTACAATTGGGATTGTGGATGGTATTTTCACAAGGTAAAATTATTGGTTCCATTTTAATATATTCCTGTAAATGAATCATATTGAATTCTCTTTTCATTTAAGCATTTAAACTGATATATTTTTCTTAAATGTTTTAGTTCTTTTGGAAAGTATTTCATCATGAATCATAGAGTTGCAGAGTGGCTTAATGCTCACATATTGCAGCATTTTTATTTTTATCAGTTGAGAGAGCTAAAAAGATTTGTCTGATATAGTTTATTTCATAGTTCATTATTTGCTAGCAAGTTCTAGTAGGAAGAGCACTTCTTGGAGTTAGAAGAATTAATTTTCCTCCTAGCTAGTTTGTCCCAGTGTAGGTGATACAACTAGAAAATGGCAGAACTGGGATAAAAACCAGATCTTCAGCATCTCTTCAAAGTTATTCTACCTCCCTGCACTTTAGTTCTCTCATCTATAAATAAGGGGAAAGGTCTATAAAAAGAGGAAATGCTGATAATAATATTTATAAGAATCATATGAAATTGTGTGTGTTCTTTAGTTTCCCAAAGCCCCATATAAATATCAGCTGTGACACTGGTAACTATAATTTTGCTTCTTATTTTAATCTGTAAATTTAATCCCTTTTGGCAAACTATAAGTAATTATATATGTAAGCTGACATAGGAAGATGAGAAAAATATAAATGAAAGCTTATTTTTTTGGCTAAAAAAGTGGCTTGTGACCTAACTTAATTTTTATGGTATGTGAAGATTATGGGAAAAAATAATAATTTTATTGAATCAATGACTTGAACCATGGCAACTTTAAATTTAACTTTGCTTAATTATGTCTCTCTAACATATTACCTCACTTAATCCTACCAATGTTCTTTGTTGCATTTCTGATTTTTAATTCAGATTCGTATTTACATAATAATTTATAACCTGGGATTTATTCTTAAATTGCTATGTGGTATTCTCTTTCAGAGGACATTAAACTATCACAGTTCAAAACTGACTTAATTATGATTGCTATGCAAATGACTCCCAGATCTCTGTATCCTGCTCTAATATCTCTTCTTAACGTCTGTCACACATCTCTAACTGCCATTTGGATATTTCATACTAGATATCCTACCAGCATCAAAATCAGCCTATCTGAAACAGAACCCATTTTCCTCCCAAACCCCACCTTATTCCAAAACTTCCCAGTTTTGCTCAGGGGCACTACTTTCCATCTAGTCTTCTTGGTTCACAGCTGTGGCATTATACCTGACTCCTCCCTTTTTCTCACTCCATATATTCAAATAATTGCCAAATCTTTATCTTTCTATCTCCAAAACATTTCTTGCTCCTATCGCCTTCTCTCTGCAAACATAACTATTCCTCTGTTTCAGGATCTCATCAACCCTCACCTGTTCCAAGATATAAAGCCAATACATGAAAAAGTAGCACAACTTAAAAAAAGAAAGTTTTAAAGGAAAAGGGTTATTTTCTGATAACATCATAACACACCTAAGCCTCACAATATTACTATTTATTATGGGCCAACACTGAGCATAAGGAAGGCTTGTCTTAGATACTATGTGAGTGATTTTAGTTACTAACATACTAAAAAAAGGCCTTATTATAAGCTAGTTTTGCAGTAAGGCAGACCCACAAAATAGAGNATTCTGCATTCAACACCATGGTTTTTATGTTGTTGTTTTTTTTATTATTGTTTATTGCCTATACTGACAAATACCTTCCTTATTTGTTACTTCCAAATTTCTTCCCCTTTCAACCTATAACTTTTGACCCCTTCTTTTCTTTCATCTTGCAACTCTCTCACAAGTTTAAGTGATTTCTGGAAGGATTTCCCTTTTTCTGGGGAATTCTTTTCATTTTTTGAAGGTGTCAGTGTGTCATGACATTGCAATGCACAGTGGAATGCAAGTGGAATAATACCTTTGTTGCAAAATTATATTTAAACAGGAAAATAGGACTTTGCCTTCTACTACCACTAAATGGGTTTATAACGGTGCCTTATGTTAGCTTCAAACAGAATATCCTCTTCTACTACAAATTTTACCTGGATTGGCCTCCACTAACTTTACTAATGTTTTAGCCATGAATGACTTAGCCTGGGAGGATATTTGTCTAAACTCTTATAATAGGCAAATGGAGCCCACTAAAAATTACACATTTATTTTGCTGGTTGGTTTCATGGAGGATGTAGAGATAAACAAAACAATTCTCTCCTCAAGAAGCCTCTAGTCCAGTTAAAAGGATAAAATTAATCATAGTAATTATAGGAGCAACTAGGTGGCTCAGTGGACAGAGAACCAGACCTAGAAACAGGAGGTCATGGGTTAAATGAAGCCTTAAATGAAGCTTTTGGAAAGAGTTCTTTGCTCTGCTCTCCAGCCCTCCAGAGAGTACTGAGGAGATGTCACAGAGCTGATGCATTCTCAGAAGATGATACAGTTTCTTGGGGGCCATGATGGAGTTCAGTCCAAAGAAATGTACCTAGTAGAAAATGATGTTGTTTTTTAAGTCTTTTCAGTCATGGTTGACACATCTTGAATCCATTTGGGTTTGCCCATTCCTTCTCCAGTTCATTTTACAGATGAGGAAGTTGAGGCAGACAGGTTAAGGGACTGCTTGGGATCACATAGTTACTAAGTGCCTGAGGCTAGATTTGAACTCAGGAAGGTGAGTCTTCCCGACTCCAGACCTGGCACCTTATCCACTGTACCACCTAGCTGTTCCCGACTGGAAAATGGTACACAGCTACTGAGTGACTGAGGCTGGATGTGAATTTGTCTTGCTGACTCCAGGTCCAGCACTCTTATCTCCCAACCACACAAATAACTTCAGGGTCTTACAAAAGTCTTAGTGCACTTTTTAAACTATCAAATCATAACATTATAATTCCCAGCAGACTTCATAATCCTTACTACCCTGAGGAGTTGTTCCAAAGGGTAATAAACCTTCAGTGACATTATTATGAATAATATTATTGCTGTTATTATTGCTGATGATAATATATACTCAAGCTACCTAGTTGCCCTCTATAATTTAGTTTTGAGGGTTCCCTGGGCCACTAGGAATCCCTCTGACATGTTGAGAGTCTCAGAGCCTCTGTATGTCAGAAAAATCAGTTGAACCAAGGTTTTTCCAGCTTTAGGTCAGGCTCTTTCTCTAGTTCTGTTTAACTATGTCTAGCTTTGTCTCCTGGAGTGCACTTAGAAAGAAATCTCTCTGAAAAAAGAAAAGAGGGAGAAGTCTCTCTGGCTTCTTTTTTCTCTTATTATTGTTACTCTTAGTTGCTGTATTTGTTTACCTTTCTTGCATTTTTTTGTTTGGAATGTTTCAGAAGCAAATGATCTCTTCAACTCTGGTTTTCTCTCTAGGTATGTTTCTGATACTTATTTTTTTTTCTTGCATTATGGTGTTCAGATTTTTTTTAACATGTCATGCTCTTTTGGGAGTTCTATAATCCTTAAGTTGTCTTAGAGATCCTCCTGTCTTAGAGATCAGTACATTTTGCTTCTATAGTAATCTACTTTCTTTTAGTGTTATTGCTTTTTGCTCTCTTTTTTTCAGATTATCCTTTACTTTTTTTTATTCTTAATCAGTTATTCTCTTTTGTTTCTTTGGTAAGACATGCCACCATGGGTTCAACTTTTTCTATTCTGCCAGTTATTTGTGCTAATGCAGGCCATGAATTCTGCTCTTAAAATTTTTATTCCTCTTTTACATCCTTCTACTTCTCTAGATGCTCAGTATCCTATTTAAATTATCTTTTCACTTAATACTTTCTTGCTGTTTGCAACATTTCCCATGCCACCTCTATCCTGAAGAAAGTATCTGAGTAAAATTAAACATATAATCATTGTTCTACGGACAGCATTGCTAAAGCATAATGATCATTACTTGGATAATCTGAACCATAACTTAAATATAGACTTCATAATTTTTCATTATTATGGATATACTTTGAGAATAGCTCTCTGTCTGACATTATGTGGGATATTACTTCCCAAGCCAACCAGTATGGCATTTCCAAAGGTATTCTGAATTCTTGGAACCTCATGGATAATTTACCTAGGGATTAAGAGAATCTGCTATCCAGAGCTGCCCAGATCTCATCTCTCTTGCCTGGGTTCACTTCCTAGAACCCCATGTACCCATCCCCCATCACTTCCTTGCTCACAGCTGCCTTCTTTCTTCTTCCCCTTCTCTAAGGCTCAGAGATGGTGATTTAAAGGGAGGAGAAGGGCATCCCTAAAGCTGTAATTAGGAATTTAGGAGCCCTTATTTTAGGATACCATTTTAAAACTCAATAGGAACAAATTTCCATGGTCAAGTTGTCAATGAAATGTTCTTAACTGTATAAAGCAGCTCATAAATTAATAAATTCCTTGGCTCCATTAATGCATTATTAACTGTTCCTGACCTATATAAGGGTTAGAAAGGAGGATTAGAAGGATTAAGTCTGCCTGTCACTCCTAAAAATACCCTGGAGGTTTTTTCCCCACTTAATCACATAACTACAACCTTCTGTGTTGCCTGAGCTGGCCAACTTTTCAGTACCTTTACTGTGAAACATAAGAAATTTCATCTAGATTTTCTGTTACATTTGGGTGGAAATACATAAAAGGTGATAACAAAAATTAGGTATCTATTCATTTCATGCCAAAATGTTCTAGACTTCCCTTTATTTCTAAAAAAAAAAATTCAAAATTTCAAATATTTCAAATTCTACCATTTAGTATATAGTATCTTGTGGGTAGCATGTGCTCAAGTGATTTATGAATAAATGAAAATTTTAAATTAAAAATGCATTATGTTGACTTAATTTATTGGAAACATTGAGCACAGTTCCCTAAAATCCATAGTAAATTCTTGTTGGTGTCATCAACACCACCACTGTGCGCAGGGCATGTCATGAAGTGCTACTGAAAGAAATAAATCGAATACACAAATTTTTAGATTCTGTCCCTAGGGAGCTGGAGGCAGAACCGATACACATTAAAAAACACAGTACTTACAAAATTTACAAAAAAACTTACATGTAAGCAATAGAGAGGTAGAAGGGAGACTAGGGTTGTCAGATGTAGATTCTAGTTCTAAATGTTTTCATTGATGTGCTTTAAGAACTTTTGTCAGGTTACCATTTCTTTATCCATTAAAATTCCCTCCTGTGTTTAATGAGTGGCTGGACTAGATGACCGTGAATGTCCCTTCCAACTTTAATATTCTGGAATTCACAAACATTCTGAGAAGAAATTAATATTCATATAAAATTAAATACATCATGCTCCAAGGGTACTAATAAAATTCATGGAGGTAAATTCAGTGAAAATGTAAAAGGAAAAGAATATGGCAAGGAGAGAAAGAAGAGATGGAGATTGTTGTACACCAAGATTTAAATGAGTATCAGCCCCTCTGGGCTTTCAGTTTCCTCATCTATAAAAAGAGATTGGTTGGATCCTAGGTTCCTTCTAGCTCTAAATCTGAGATCCCATACAAGGGTAAGCAAGGACTGCTGAGGAATTTTCAATAGATGTGAGAAGTAATCAGAAGACTCTGGATTTCTGAGCCCAGGTTTAGATGAACAAAATGATCCTTATGTATTTGACCTTATTAAGTTGAATGGAGGTACCAAGGGCTATTACTTTTTTTTCCTTAAAAAGACCTGCAGAAATCCAGACTAGCACCATCAATCCTATCATTGTCTGAGGTATTCCAACAATATAACAAGGAGGGCAGGGCTGGTTGTTTTAGTACTGATTTTGTTATCTTGAGTCAGATATAGCCTCTCGGTCTCAGTTTTCCCCATGAGACAGATTTAGAGCTGAAAGGGACCTTAAAGGTCCCTGAACCTAACCCCTTATTTTTTACAGTTGAAGAAATTGAGACTGGAGAGGTCAGATGGCTTGACCAGCATCACACAATCTAAGATGAGATTTAAACCTAATTCTTCCTGATTTCATGTTTAATGCTCTATCCCTTGCCTGCCCTGCCTCCTTTGTAAAGCATTTGATGTGGCTTGGGGAACTATGTAAATGTTTATTATTATTGCTGTTGCTGTTGTTAAGCAGTTAAGTGTCACAATGGGTAGAGTGTATGCCTGGAGTCAGGAAGACTTATCTTCCTCAGTTCAAATGTGACCTCAGACACTTAGTCCTGGACTGGACAAATCACTTAATCCTGTTTGCCTTAGTTTATCTATAAAATGAGATGGAAAAAGAAGTGGCAAACCACTCCAGTATCTTTGCCCCCACAAAAAGCCAAATGAGGTCACAGTCAGGCATGATTTAAAAATGGCCAAACAGTGAAAATTATTATTGTTGTTGTTGTTGTTATTATTTTCCTAACTCCAGGTCTAGTGTTCCATCTATTATGCCACATGATTGTGGCATTAAAGAGGGCTCAAAGGACACTGATAAAGATAGTTCCAAAAAAGGGGATGGTATAAAATCAGAGATTTTTACTAATAGCTTGCATTTATATAATGCTTCAGATTTGCAAAGTTTATTTTATCTGATCCTCCCAACTGGTCAATAAGGTAGGAAATAAAATAATTCCTATTTTATAGATGAGGAAAGTAAGATTTTCGAAAGGACAAGTGAGTGGTCCTGTGTCACACTACTATGTATCTGTGGCTGGATTTGAACTCAAATCTTTCTGAGTCCAAGTCTTACACTTGTTAGCACTAAAAGTATGTTTTTTAAAAAAAAAAATTTTGCTTTGCTGAAACCAATTCTGAAACCTTTCTTAGGAGAAAGTAACCTATTTAAAACATACCATTTAATGATGTTTTAAATTAAGTGATATCCTATATAACAATGATGATAATAACTTCTTATATATAATTTTTTATTTAAGCTAAAGAATTTGAAATAATAAGTTTGAGGTTATATGCACAATTTTTAATTAATTTCAGATACTGTTTTATTATAATGCTAAACTTTCAGAGTAGAACATTAAAAAGCAATTTAAGGACTATAAAAAAATTAAGACACTATTAACTCCCTTTCCTATTTATTTTAATTTTATGATTTGAGGAGACATAATCTTAGAAATATGCACAATGTCCAAATGTATATGGAAAAGTAATGGAACATTTCAGTCCTAATCCTACTTTCAGTGCTTACAACTTTTCTTTCAAAAGACCTATTAGTACATGTGGGTAATTTTTTTCTCCCACAGCAGTTTTAGTTTATTTGATCCGATTATGCAAAGCAGCATGAGCAGCCAATGTACAAATAAAATAATAATGAATTTACATCAAAATTGTAAAATCCTGCTCATTATACTCACGTTATGAAAAACAGTATGAATAGCCAATAGACAAATAAAATATTTACATCATACTCATATGAAGCACCTTCATATAAACATTCCTGAGATATGGGTATGTTAGGAATTAATATCCAGATATGTTACAAATGAGAAAATTCAAACACAAGAGTAGTTCCGTGACTTAGGCATTGCCATTAATCTCAGATTAAAACCCAGAACCACCAACTCCTCATCTGCTATGACTCAGGAATTCTCATCAGGGCACATCTGAAGCACTTGTGGAAGTTATTTTTAGTTATGCTATTTTTTAATTAAAATTTTCAATCAATGAAAATCTATCTTTTCTCTCTCATTCCCTCCTTCTACCATTAAGGAAGGAAAACAAAAACCTGTTTATAAACCTATATAATCGCTCAAACTATATTACCTTATGTAACCTAGACAAGACAAACCATCTTTATTCTTCTTCCTTTTTCTTTCTTCTTTTCTTTTTCCATTGTCTTGGACCAATAGAAGAGAGAAGGCTATGGTGAGAATGGGTTGTAGTGGACCTAGAAGAAGAAGAGGAATTTCCATTGTGGGAGGGACTTGGTGGAGAGCTGTATCAAGTGAAGGAGAAGACAGAAGGATAATGGGAAGGGAAGATATGTCTTGGATCAGGCTGGCCTTTATGTAGTCAGGAGCAAAGTATGTAATAAAAGCTAGTGGCATGAATGTAGGGAAGAAATTATTTGAAACTGGGAAGAAAATCTAATGCTCACCTAAGAGTATTTTGATTTACTTTTTCAAATACAAATATGCACTCTTTATCTCAATTTACTAATGCCTACTAATCTTTTCCTAAGCTTGTATATGGCTACAGTATTCCTGGTAGTGTGCTGTGGGAATCATCGTGATGGACATTGGGAGCAGAGAAGGATGTGCAGTACAGGTTCCCACCAGGAAGAACTATGTGTACTCAGAGAGGATTTTTAGGCACATAGATAGTGGGCTACTTAGGGTAAACTTCATTTCACTGGCTTCTGAGTTTTCCCAAATCCAGCCTCCTGTGTGACCAGCAAAGGGAGTGAAGAATGAATGTGTATGTTGCCCTGCAGATGCACTACCTCATGAGTTTCTAACTGTTTATTCTGCTTTTCTAATCTGTTTTTTTTTTTAGGTGAAGGAAGGACAGAGGTGAATATAATTTGTAAAATCTCTCTTATATACCCTCTTCTCTTCTCTGACACTGACACTGCCCTGGTACAGATCTACATTGCCTCATGCCTAAATGATGCTGTACCCTGGTTTGGGGTCTACTTACCTCAGGTTTCTCCCTGCTATAGTTCCTTCTCCACTTTGCTGCCAGTTTGATCTTCCTAAAGCCACAGCCATGCCATACTCTTCTGCGTCCCACCCCTCATTCATTAAACTTCAGTGGCTCCCTAGAAGTGGACATTTTCACTGGCCATCTCCCATGCCTTACCTCTACCTCCTAGCTTCCTTCAAATGCCATCCCACCATCTACAAGAAGCCTTTTTTCCCTTAATGCTAGTGCCTTCGGTCTGCTGATTACTCCCAGTTTGTCCTGTTTGTTTCTTGTTTATGTGTAGCTGTTTGCATGTTGTCTCCCTCTAGACCAGTGATTCCCACAGTGGGCGCTAACACCCCCTGGTGGTGTTAGCAATCCAGGGGGCGGTGATGGCCACAGGTGCATTTATCTTTCCTATTAATTGCTATTAAAATAAAAAAAAATTAATTTCCAAGGGCCTAAGTAATATTTTTTCTGGAAAGGGGGAGGTCGGCCAAAAAAGTTTGGGAATCACTGATCTAGACTGTGAGCTGCATGAGAGCAGGAACAACCTTTTGCCTTTCTTTGTATCTGTAGGACTTAGCATGGTGCTTAGCACATGGTAGGTGCTTAATAAATGCTTATTGATAGGCTAATTCTTCTGTTGACTAAAATAATCTTGGATAACAATTTAGCCAGTTTGAAAAATTAGTTAATTCTCTCAGTCTACTTATTCACTGTATGATGTCTTGGGTTGTTTTCAATTTTCTAATGGGTTGCATAGGTTAAAACTCTGCCCTAACATACTCTCTGTATTTTTAAAGTTCCATGTGGTTTAAAGTTCCATTCATTTAGCAAGTTCCATTCATAGAAAGGTCTGGAGTTTGTTTAGCTGAAGAAGGATGATTAAGAGTATTTGCATTCTTTGATTCTCTTATATGGAAACAAGCAGGACTTCTGTCTTTGTTTTTAATATAATGTTGGGAAATGCCTCAATTAAAAAAAGAAATCCCTAATTAAGCTGAACTTCAAAGAATGATTAAAATCCTGTTGAATATTTGGCCATTATCCTAATTTTTAATAAGTGTATAGAAATATACCTGTTATGATTAAATTTCTCCAGAGACTCTATCCTAATTTTATAATTATTAAAAGATTGGCCAGAGAAAGAGAGAGAGAAAAGCACGAAGAGCTACATGGCCAGCTGCCTCCTCTGCTAATAGGCTGAGCCATCCCAGAGTCAAACTGTGCCCCCCTGAAGCCCTGGGAGACCCAGGGGAAAAAGACAGGCTTCCTGTCCTCTCAGTTCTCATGATGTCTCTCTAGAGCCTCTCTGATTGGAGGACAAAGACCTCACTCAAGACAAGAGACTAGTCTCCCAGATGCTAGAAGTTTCTCTTCCCGCTATGCCACTTGACCCAACATGGTGCTAGCTGACTGACTTCATTTCCTCAGAGAATCCTTGTTTACACAAAGAACAGTTTTATTTCAGGAAAAAAAAATTCCTTAAAGAAACAAAGATTATCACTCTTATGATAACAAGGGTTCTAGATATTCTTAATATTTTATGACATCTTCTCATTCCACTGGAGTCCAGATGCCTTAATAGTCCAGGAGTGTCCCAGTTTTGGGTGACCTCTTCCCAGTGGAAGATGATCTTCAGATATATCATATCCCCCTTTTCAGGGTCATAGGGACTTTGAGTAAAATTGTAAATAAAAAAAGTTAAGTACAATTAGCTTCTAAGTAAATTACAGTATTCTAGCTAAGTTGATGAGGTTGGTTTGTGAATAAACTAGCAGTAAGTACTTAGTAGAAAGTTTCATAGTATATAAGTTGTTTCCCCCCCTTGTATCTATAGAGACTGAGAGCTATGGGCCACAGAAAAAGCATACTTGTAGGGTAACTCGCTTATAACAGGGAAAATCCAAGTCAAGGTTTCTGCCACCATGTGTTTCTCTCATTACCTCCTGTAGCTTGAAGAATCTTAAGTAGGGTGCATTGCCATGGAACCCCAAGAGAGGGGCAGTTAAGAGCAGTTAAGAATGTGGGTATAGAAGGAGTGCCCCAAGCTGAGTGATTCACTCTTTTCTGGGATAGGGTGCTGGGATTACTATTATTTTCTGAGGCCTAGCATAACCCTGACCAGAAGAACTTGGTGGAAATCAGCTTTTACTCACATAGACAATCAATAAAACTGTCTCACACTGACCCTGATTTAATTAGTGCTGCAAAGAAATCCAGCTAGCAGTAATCACAACAAAATCTCAATATCTTCAGATCCCCAATCAAGATCATCTTTAAATCATCTTGCACTTATACTTAGATTATACAGTGAAGTAGATTAGCTTGTGAGGAAGACAGGGAACAAGTTCCTATGTTGAGCTTCTGCCCCATTAGGGGTGAAGATTATTAGACACATTTGACCTACTCCTCCTTCCTATCCATATTCCATCAACCCTATACCCTCCAAGTTATTCAATCCTTGTTCAAACTTAAACAGTTGGTGTGAGAGTCCTCTGATCTAAACTACATAGGCCTGAATATAGAAATCACCAAAGCCAGCTTCCCATCTTATCTGCTTTTGTGGCCATTGGAATTCTATGAGAGAGAGAGAGAGAGAGAGAGAGAGAGAGAGAGAGAGAGAGAGAGAGAGAGAGAGAGAGAGAGAGAGAGAGATCAATCGTGAAGGCATTTTGAACACATTAACCATCCTTGATTGGGAATTGGATTCTGATAACAAGAATCATCCACTGCTTGTGAAATTATTCCTTCTGATACCAAATTCATCTCAGAAGAGGCTTCGCTATATAAACAGCAGACACTGGGTTCATCATTCCTACAGTTAAGGATCAGCAGCCAGAGTCTTGAACTGCCAAGGGACGGGGAGGAGTTCTGTCAACTTGCTTCCCTTCCACCACCTGAGACTTGAGTTTCCCAGCCAGGCCACTGGTCTTGTTGCACCTTTACACTCCCCTCACCTTCTTGAGTTAGCGTTTCTGGTTAACCATCCTTAACACCCTCCCTGTATTGCTTGTGATACTTGGAAACTATGGTGGAAAGAATAAAGACTTAGGAGCCTGGCGAAGGGCTGAATGGACTTCTCACTAAAATGAACACAAGTTGTAATTCCTTTCCCATTGCCCCAGAGATTAGTCTCGTGCTTATCACCATGTCTGTGAAGAAGGAAAGGAGGCTATCTCTTGATTGCTATGTCATTTGGAGGCAATGCATTTCAGAGGTTTTGAGTTAGCAACGCATGTAGGAAAATGCTTGAGAAACTCCCGAAGCTAGTACACACAGTCTTCACACATTATAACAGTGAAATATTGCGTTGCCCATATTAGAATGAAAGGGCATCCCTGATCTGCCATGTTTAGGAGATTGAAGACAGAGTAAAGATACATTCTTTGAACTATAGATTTAGCTCAGTTTTTTCTCAAAGAATACACTGTGGATGTACAGCTATCTTGATATTGAGCACACAGTTTATTTTTTACTAATTTCTTGTTAATAACTCAATACTTAAAGAACTTTGGGGCAAATTATTTTAGATCTATCACTTAAGAACCACTCTAGCTAAGTTCAAAGAGGTTTATCACCAGGTTGACTACAGAGTGATTTTTTCAGACACATTCAATTGTGTTGCTAAGGACAGAAAAGTTGCATTCCATCAGTGGTATGGGGACCTAAATAAATTTGGCCATAGATCTGCTGAAATGAAGAAGTCCTCCAGAATAGGGTACTTTGCTTTCGCATGAGGAAAAGAAATTCATATAAATTCTTACTTCTCTTCTGAGATCCAGACCTGTGTATCCATCTACTCATAGGACAGACATACATCTAACTGACAGTTCAAATTCAACATGACTCAGAACCAAAGATTATTATTTTTCCCCCTAAAACTATTCAGTTTTCCATCATTAGCATCTCTGATTACCTTGTCTTCCATATTCAAGGTTGTGATCTTTTAATTCTTCCTACTCTGTCACTCCTCAAGTCCTGCCAATTTTTACTGTACAGTTTCCCATAATTATCACTTCCTTTTGAAAATGTCTCAGTATAGACATTCATTACTGCTAATATCCTCAGTATCTTTCCATTTTTCTTTCCTCTAATTTTCTATGAAAAAAATTATTCATAGATCTAGTTTTGACCCCACTAATAAATCTTCATTGACCTTTTTTTTTAAACCCTTACCTTCTGTCTTAGAGTCAATACTGTATATTGACGCCAATGCAGAAGAGTGGTAAGGACTAGGCAGTATAGGTTAAGTGACTTGCCCAGGGTCACACAGGTAGTGTCTGAGGCCAGATTTGAACCTGGGACCTCCCATCTCTAGGCCTGGCTCTAAATCCACTGAGCCACCCAGCTACCTCCTCAGTGACTTTTAACTAAAGTTCACTCACCTTTCTTTGCTTGACATTCAAGGCCATCTCCACCTTGCTTTATTTCATTAAAAAAAAATTTTTTTTTTGAATGAGCAGAAATCCCATTTTTTCTCCCTCACCTCCTTATACCCCGAGTGCTTGAGGTGGCAGGGTATGAAAAATCAAATCTTTTTAACAAATATGCATAGTCTGACAAAATAAATTTCCACACTGACCATGTTCAAAAATGTATATCATTCTGTATCCCAAGTTTATCACTTCCTAGTTAGATGATGAATAAAATGCTTCATTTTATCATTGCCCCTGTGGAACTGTAGCTGATTGTTGCATTTATTGTTTAGATCAGTTTGTTTTGTTATTGAATAAATTGTTCTCCTGGTTCTGCTTACTTCACTTGGCATCATTTCGTATGTCTTCCTAAGTTTCTCTAAAGTGCCATTTATTATAGCATAATTATATTCCGTTACATTCATATGCTAAAATTTGCTTGGCTGTTTCCCAACTGATTGACACCATCTTTGTTTCCAGTTTTTTCCCACCACATACTGGTATTCATGTTTTCATACACATGGGTCCTTTTTTTCTTTCCTTGATATCTTTAGGACTTGTCTAATAGTGGTTTTGCTGGTCAACTGATATTCAGTTTAGTAATTTGTGTAGTTCCATATTTCTTTCCAGAATGGCTAGACCAAGTTCTACTAGCAATATATTTATATCCCTATTTCCCCAGGTCTTATAACATTTGTTATTTTTGCCAACTTTACTAATCTGTTCAGTATAAGGTAGAACTTCAGACTTGTTTTAATTTCCACTGCTCCATTAATACTTTGTAGCATTTTTTCATATGGCTTTTGATGACCTTGGATTTCTTCCTTCGAAATTGCCTTTTCAGGTCTTTTGACAATTTATCACTTAGGGAATGGCTCTATTTCTTTTAAATGTGAATTGGTTTCTTATTTATCTTAGAAATAAGGCCCTTATCCAAGAAATGTGCTGTAAAAATCCACACACAACTCATTTCATATTTCTTTTCTAATTTTGTATTGGCTTTTTTTTTTTTTTTTGTGCAAAAGCTTTCTAGTTTTATGTAATCAAAATTATCCAGCTTATCTTCTGTGTCCTTTTCTGTCTCTTGTTTTATCATGAACTATTTTTCCAGCCATAGATTTGAAAAGTAATTTCCTTTTTGCCCATTTATGTCTAAGTAATATATCCATTTGGAGCTTATCTTGCTATATGGTGTGAGGTGTTGAGCTAAACTTAATTTATGGCAGACTGCTTTTCAGTTTTCATAGAAATTTTTTTTAAACAATGAGCTCTCACCACAGTAGATAGGTTTATCAGACACTAGGCTACTGTGCTTATTTGCTTTTTATATATTATGTCCCTATTCTTATCTGTTCCTCTTATTAGCATCTCTCTTGCCCAATACAAAATTGTTTTAATGATTAGTTTTTGGAGGATAGTTTGAGATCTGCTATTGCTTGGTCCCTTTCCTTCCTACTTTTTTTCATTATTTCCCTTAAAAATCTTTACCTTTTGTTCCTTCAGATAAATTGTTATTCCCCTCCCCCACCCCCTAGATCTATAAAGTATTTCTTTGGGAGTTTGATTGGCCTGACACTGAATAAGTAAATTAGTATCATAATTGTTATTATATATAGATGCTTGGCCTGCCCATAAGCAAATAATATTTTTGTAGTTATTTGTCTGTCTTCATTTCTGTAAAGAGATCTTTGTAGTTCACATAGTTGCTGTGTTTATATCTTGGCAGGTAGACTCACAAGTTTTTTAATCATTTGGTAATTATTTTAAAATGAATTTATCTCTTCTAGCTGGATTTTACTAGTAATATACAGAAATGATTTATATGGATTTATTTTATATCCTACAACTGTTTAATTGATTCCTTTTCTCTAGGGTTCTCTAAGTCATCTATCAGATCATTTTCAAAAAGTGATAATTTTGTTTCCTCATTTCCCATGTGTATTCCCATAATTTCTTTTTTGTTGTTGTTGTTGTTGTTATATTGCTTTATTTAGCATTTCTAGTAGTATATCACAGTAGTGATGGATAGAAAAGTTAATGGATCTCTGTTTTACCCTGGAAACTTCTTGTTAATCTCTATTATATATTACACTATCTCTTTGTTTTACATAGATACTACTAACATATTAAGGAAAACTCCTTTATTTCTATATTTTCTAGTATTTTTAACAGGACTGAGGCTTGTAGCTTGTCATAAATTTTTCCTATGTCTACCCATACAATTCTGTTGTTATTATTAATATGGCCTGTTATGTTGATAGTTTTCCTCCTATTGAGTTAGGCTTACCTGGTCAAAGTGTATAATCTTTGTGTTATGTTGCTGTAGTTGCCTTGCAAATACTTTATTTAAAATTGTTACAGCAATGTTCATTAAGGATATTGGTCTCCAATTTTCTGTTTTGACTCTCCTTGGTTTAAGTATCAAGATCATATTTGCACCACAGTAGGAATTTGTTTGGACTTCTCTTATTTTTTTTTTTTCAAAACCTCCCACCCCAAAAAACCCCAAATAGCTCTTATCTTATCTTTGTATCAGTTTTAAGACAGAACAGAGTTAGGGCTAGGCATTTGGGGTTAAGTGATTTGCCCAAGGTCACACAGCTAGGAAGTGTCTGAGACCAGATTTGAACCCAGGACCACCTGATCCCAGGCCTGACTCTCTATCCACTGTACTATCAGCTGCCCTTTTTCCTATTTTTTTCAAAGAATTCATGCAATTTTAGAACCCACTTGTCTGTTACCACTCTCTTCCCCATGTTATATGCTTTATCCCATCTAAGATACTTTCTCTAGCCTAACTGTGCCCTGTTCTTTCCCATCTTGTTCATCCTACTCATGATGTTCACTCATGGTATTGTACTCTTTTCTCCTTTTCGGCTCTTGACTTCCTGTTGTGACTTATCAATATTTTAAAATTAAATTAATTAGTTAATTTGTTTTATTACATTAAAGTTCCTGGTTATCTTCTTCTCACCTTCTCTTCCTGCACTAGAGAAGGCGTCATTTGACCAAAAAAAAGAAATATGTTTATATAATACTTTATCTTGCTTGTTTTTATTTATTGGTTCTTTCTTTGGAGGTGAACATACACAAGTTATTCTTCAAATAATATTTCTGTTCCTGTATATAATGTTCTCTTGGTTCTGCTCATTTCACTCTAATAATTTCATGTAGTTTTTTTCCATGTTTTTAACCTCACTATTTCTTATGGCACAGTAGTATTCTGTCACTGTCCTATACCACTACTTATTTATGTGACTTATCAGTTTAGTGGAATATTATTATACTATAAATATGATATGAAGACTACAAAAGGGGAGGGGTTAACATGACTGATATAGCAATGAAGAAAACAAAATCAGAACAGAAGTAAATATTTTAGAAGCTTATATTTTTTTCCTTTGCAACAAATGTTAGTGGTTTGAAATTCATAATATTATAAAAATTTTATTCTTAATTTTTGTTTACTTTGTTGATGCTTATTGCATTAAAAAAGTTTAATTAAATAAAAATACAAAAACTGTTTTTCTCTCTGGCTTTTATAATCCAATTTAAATGCCTCTTTATGTATCCTTCCTTTAACCTCTCCACTGTCAGCAACCTTTTCTCTCTCAGATCTCACAAAACAGCCTTTTGTACATCCCCTAAATATCCTCATTGCATGTTATTTTACATTGATTAGTGTATATGTTAGAGCAGTAGAGGAACCATAGAAACTATCTGTCTCCTCTACCTCTAGCACAGGAAACTATGTATGCATGCACATAAACAAACAAAGAGCTACTTACTTAATATTTGTTGAATTTAATTGGAGTCCAAAGGAAAAACAGTCCATTCTTCTTATTTGTAGGATGGGAGCTGCAGATAACATATACAAAGGACAGAGTACCTTTATGGAAGAATTGACAGACACAGCAGAGATCATAAGAAAAGCAACGTCACAATCCCTAGTGATCTTGGATGAATTGGGAAGAGGGACAAGCACCCATGATGGAATTGCCATTGCTTATGCTACCTTAGAGCACTTTATTCGAGATGTAAGTATATTGCATTTTCTTTATAAAATGTGTGTATAGTCTCAACACCTTAGATTGAACTCCCTAGGCTTATTCCCAAACCTTCTAAAAATAACAGCTACCCCAATAATTGATTTTTAAAAAACTCCTAAGATAATCAGCATAGAGCTCTAAGGAAGCATCAAGGTCATCTACTACAAGCCTTTCATATTTGGGGAAACTAAGGCTTTAAAGAGGTTGTGTTTGTCATTAAAATGGCTACATTCAATGTCACAGGCTATGGTTTCCTTTATGTGGTTGAAGGAGGTTCAGGTTTTTTTTTTGTTTGTTTGTTTGTTTTTTTTAGTTTCCTTTAGAGTTCTTACATGTTCCCCACAGGAGAGTTTCTGGCCATATTTCCATCCATGCTGACTTAAGTATTTTCAGAGATCTCTGACTTTCTCAGCATGGATTCTTCCTCCACCCTTGCAGATTATATATGTTATAACTTAGTAAACTATCTTCAAGAATTGTTGTGGTTGAGGCATAGTGGACAGAGAACCAGGTCCGGAGTCAGGAGTAACTGGGTTCCATTGTGGCCTCAGGTACTTCCTAGCTTTGTGACCTTGAGCAAGACACTAAACCCCATTTGCTCAGCCATTGCTCTTCTGTCTTAGAGTTGTTACTAGGACAGAATATAAAGGCTTAAAAAGAAAAGGATTATTATGGCCCAAAAAAATTAGCCCACTTAGTTAGCTAAGGGATAAGCATTTCCAGACCTAGAGTATTCCTTGTTAAACACACATTCACTGAATTACTGAGATCATTCTCTAACCTTTTGCCTTGATAGACCCTCACCAGAGGTTTCACATATTTGGCCCAAACAAGATTAAAATGTAATTATATTAAAATGTAAATGTAATATTTAATAAGATAAATAAAATTTATATATGTATCTATATATAAATATAAGCATTTCTATATATAAATGAAATATTTAACAATATAAATACAATATAATAAAGCATATATAATATTACATTTAAAAACTAAGTCAATATGTGGCCCACTGGGATGCTTATGAATTCATTAATGGCTTTTGTATCTATCCCTGGCTTATAGCTTTAAGAATCCAGAATTATCTCCACTCCATCATGAGGCATCAGAGTAAGATTTAAGTGGAAGGTTTCCATCTTTATTAATATTGTAATGATTAAAATTAATATACAATAATTACATATTATAATTTATAAAGTTTATTAATAATAACTAAAGTAAAAAAAGCTAGCTAACCAAGCAAGAGTCGCAAGAAAAGAGCACGAGGGAGGAGTTACAGAACTATATAAACAGTAACGTAAAAACACAAGTAAATAAAAAGGGAAAAGGAAATTTGGGACAAGGGAAGAATTCTGGGAGATGGAGTCCAAAGGTTCAAAATTTTTTCTAACTATACAATATCTAGGTATTGGTTGATCCTGGACAACCTCAAAATTAGAATCAGAAAGTCTTGAAAGAATAGTATCAGGAGCTAACGCTCAGAGTGAACATGAATAGCAAAAATAGGGGTTTTTTAACTATATTGTGGAAAAGAGGAGGTTCAGGCTAGAGACAGTGTTCAAGGTAACTGGTTCTATTATGTCAGGTGATAGAAGGTAGAAGGACTTAACTTTTGTCTCTACTTAATTTTGTTTCTATTTTCTGTTCCAAGGAAAATAGCTCTTAGCTAGGAAAGAACAAAACAAAAATTGTTATTAAGGAGTTAAAAGCCAATATGAGTAAAATACCATTTGCCCTTGGTGAGTTGAAGTCACCATATAATACAAGTGCCATACATGCTGGGGTATTTAGAAGCTTGCAGATTTGACTGCTGAGCCGCTGTCAAGGAGAAGGACAAATATTGGCTAGATTCAAAATGGGCAGTGGAATGGAATCTCCAAACTATAGGCCAGACAGCTTGATTTCATTTAGTCTAATTCAGAACTTACTGAAAAACCAGACCTCCAAAATTAGTGTTTAAAGCTTCATTGTCAGCAGAGAAAGGCTTCTCTCCTGGAGTGCCCCAGAGACCTAAGCTGTTTAACACCTTTTTCAGTGACTTAACAAAGGTGTGCTTATCGCATTTTCAAGCAACACAGAGTTGGTAGGAAGTTAATGTTAGCAAACAATTAGAATTTTAAAAGATCCTGATTTCCAAAGGTGAATTTTTTTTTTAAAACCCTTACCTTCGAACTTAGAATCAATGCTAAGTATTGAATCCAAGGCAGAAGAGTGAAAAGAGCTAGGCAATTGGAGTTACGTGACTTGACCAGGGTCACATAGCTAAGAAGTATCTGCGGCCAGATTTAACCCAGGACCTCATGTCTCTAGGCATGGCTATCTATCCACTGGGCCACCTACCTGCCTCTGTTTCAATACCTTTAAATTTTTCATTTTGTTATTTGTTACATTTTCAGTGAGTTTCTTTATTGGTTCTGATTGAATCTGTGTTTATTTCTTTCAGTATCAAGTCCTTCTGTCCCCCCAAGTCTGCCTACTTTTCTTTTTCTTTCTTTTTGTGTATTTCTCTCCTTATAATTTTTCCCTCTTCATGTCTTATTTCTCTCCTTTGCATCACTTTTCCTTAGCCCTCAGATAAATAATAGAGATTGAAGTTTATATTTTTTCTTTATCACTAATAAAACCTCAATTAATTTGCTATAATTTTTATGATTCTTTTAATATGACTCAGTGACTTTTATTCTAAATGGGAGGGGTTAACTTGGGGTATTTTCTCTTTTTAAAAAATGTATTTTATTAACAAATTTCAGTTTAATGATTTTCTTTGTTATCTTTTCTATTTTATTTTATACATTTAAGAACATTATTCTGAAAAGGGATCCATAAGTTTTCCAATCTGTCACAGAGATTTATGACACTCAAAAAGATTAAGAGTGTCATGATGGCATGGTAAAAGCAAGGATTTGCCTGAACTCTCCCAAATTCCCCTTCATATAACTAAAATAGCTTCTCTAAAAGAATTCCTGAATGATAGAATCAACAAAAGGATGAGGTGAAACAGTTTTCTAACCTAAGACAACTTAGAAAGTCAGCAGGAAAGGTCTGTCACTGTAGTGAGGGTGGAGTGCAGGCTATGCCCAGAAAGCCTGCCTGCCTTGGAGATAACTAAATTGGCAGCAGTGGCTTCTGAAACCCCCAGCCTACAGATGACACTATATCATGGCTGCTGGAGAGTGGGGACCCTGATCACAGTTACAAAGCAGGAAAGAGTTCCTGTGGCCTCCGACTGACCAGATTACAGGCCAGGAGAGCAGTGACCATCTACTTCTTTATAGCATACCATGTTGGAAGAACTGAAAACTTATAGACCAGATGGAACTAACTCTGAAAATAGCAGCTTGAAAAACCTGAAGCTTGGGACAGAGCTCCCTCCACTCTTGGAACAGATTCCAGCTTTAACAATAAAATTAAAAGTCAAACAATTGGCTGGAAAAACAAACAACAGAAAAAAAGAACCTGACCATAAAAAGTTACTACAATGAGAGGGAAGATCAAAACACAAACTCACAAAACACACAAAAAAGTCAACAGCTACATCCAAAGCCTCAAAGAAAATGTGAATTAGTCTCAGTACCACCTTCACTACCACCACCACCCCAAATTCCTGGAAGAGCTCAAAAAGGATTTAAAAAATCAAATAAGAGAGTTAAAGGAAAAGGGAAAAGAAATAAGAGTTGTGCAAGAAAAACATGAAGAAGAGAATCAATAGCTTTATAAAGGAGACATAAAAAATATCCTGAAGAAAATAATACTTGAAAAAAATCAGAATAGTCTATATCCATGTTGGTGAACTTATGGCACCTGTACCAGAGGGGACTGCTTCCCTCCTCTGTCTGGGGGAAGGTAGAGAGTGTGAGGGTTGCAGTTTGGGCACTCGGTCTCTAAAAGGTTCTCCATCACTGATCATTACCTCCCATCTTGGGGAAGGAGGAGGAGTTGAAGAGAGGGGGAAAGAGAACATAGATTGAAAAATTGTCAAATTGATTATTGAAAATAGTATCAACATGTAATTTGGGGAAAACTTATAAACTTAAAAAAGACCCAAATAGGCCAAATGGTAGAAGGGGCACAAAAATCTACTACAGAAAAGTCCATAAAAAGCAGAACTGGCCAAAAGGAAAAGAAGATAGAAAAGCTTGCTAAAGAAAATAATTCCTTAAAAATTAGAATTGGGCAAATGAAAGCTAATGACTCCATGAGACATCAAGAAAAAAATCAAATAAAATCAAAAGAATGAAAAAATAGAAAAAATGTAGACTATCTCATTGGAAAAACAACTGATCTGGAAAATATGTGAAGAGGGAATTTTTATTGGAAAATGGTTTGAAGAGAGATAATTTTTGTTGAATTATTTGAAAGCCATAATCCAAAGAAGAACCTAGACATCATATTTTAAGAGATTATCAAGGAAAATTCCCTGATATCCTAAAATCAGAGGATAAAATAGAAATTTAAATAATCTACCTATCACCTCCTGAAAGAGATTTCCCCAGATGAAAAATCCCAGGAATATCGTCGCTGAATTTTAGAGCCCCCAGGTCAAGGAGAACATATTACAAGCGGCTAGAAAGAAAAATTCACATATCATGGAGCCGTAGTCAGGATCACATGAGATTTAAGTAGCTTCTACATTAAAAAAAAGAAATACCCAGCAAAACTAAGTGTAACTCGTTTAGGGGAAAATATAAATAGTTAATGCAATGCAAAACTTTAAAACATTTCTGGCAAAAAGACCAAGGTAAATAGAAATTTTGACTTTCAAATACAAGACGCAAGAAGCATAAAACAGTGTAAAAAGGAAAGAGAAATTATAAGGGATTTCTATATGGGAAAATCATTCTTATAACTCTAAAGAACTTTGTCATTAGGGCAGTTAGAAGAGGTATATATAGGCAGAGGGCACAGGTCTGAATTGATTATGATGATGGAGTAATATCTAAAAAAAGTAAAATTAAGGGATAAGAAAGAAGGATGCACTTGGACAAGGAGGAAGAGAGAGGCTGAATGATGTACATCATGTTACATTAAAGGCATGAAAGAAAGCTCTTACTGGAGGGGAAGAAGGAATAGTATCAGTGTTTATATCTTAGTCTCATTGGAATTGGCTCAAATAGGGAATGACATTCACATTCATTTAGATATAGAAATCCTTCTTACTCCACAGAAAAATAGGAGAAGTAGATAGGGAAAAGAGGAGATGATAGAAGGAAAGCAAACTGGAGGAAGTTATGATCAGAAGCAAAAGACTTTTGAGGAGGGACAAAATGAAGAGAGAAAGAGAAGGTTTAATAAACAGGAAAAATAAGATAGTTATGTTATTACACAAATAATAACTGAAAAAATTTTTACAGCAAATGTCTTTGATAAAGGCCTCATTTCTCAAATATGTTGAGAACTAAGTCAAATTTACAAGAATTCAATCTTTCCCCAATTGATAAATGGGACAGTGAACAGGTAGTTTTCAGATGAAGAAATCAAAGCTACCTATAGTCATATAAAAAAAAATGCTCCAAATCACTATTGATTAGAGAAATGCAAATAAAAACAACTCTGAGGTACCTTCCTATGCCTATCAGATTGCTAAATTTGACAGAAAAGGAAAATGACCAATATTAAAGGAGATGTGAGAAAATTGGGACACTAAAGCATTGTCAATAAAATTGTGAACTCATCCAACCATTCTGGAGGGCAATTTGGAACTCTGCTATAAAACTGTGCATATTCTTTGACCTTGAAATGCCGCCACTAAGTGTATGTCCCAGAGAGATTTTTAAAAAGGAGGGAAAAGGACCTATTTGTACAAAAATACTTATAGCAGCTCTTCTTGTGGTGGCAAAGGATTGGAAATTATGAAGATGACCATTATTGAGGAATGGCTGAACCAGTTGTGGTATATGATTGTGGTAGAATGCTATTGTGCTGTAAGAAATCATGAGCAGGATTTTTTCCCCAGAAAAACCTGGAAAGACTTAGATGAACTGTTGCAGAGTGAAGTGAGGAGAACCAAAAGAACATTGTACATAGTATCCGCAATGTTGTGGGGTGAGCCACTTTCTCACCAATACATACAACAATCCAAAACAATTCTGAAGGACTTGTGATGAAAAATGTGGTCCACCTCCAGAGAAAGAACTGATAGAGTCTGAATATTGATTGAAGCATATTTTTAAAAAACTTTTTTTCTTGTTTTGTTTTTTGTTTGTTTCTTTCACCACATGACCAATATGGAGCTATGTTTTTCAGGACTGCACATGTATAACCTGTATCAGATTGCTTACCTTCTCAGCATGGGGGGAGGATAAGAGGAAAATCAATTTCAGAACTCAAAATTTTAAAAAACAGGTGTTAAGAGGGCAGCTGGGTAGCTCAGTGGAGTGAGAGTCAGGCCTAGAGACAGGAGGTCCTAGGTTCAAACCCGGCCTCAGCCACCTTCCCAGCTGTGTGACCCTGGGCAAGTCACTTGACCCCCATTGCCCACCCTTACCACTCTTCCACCTATGAGACAATACACCGAAGTTAAGGGTTTAAAAAAAAAACAGATGTTAGAAAGTGTTTTTATCTGTAATTAGAAAATAAAATACAAAAAAGAAGAAAAAAGAACCCTTACTACAAATGAAGGAGGTCATCACCATGGCGAACAGATAAGGAATATTCTACAAGAAAAATTGTTAAATATCAAAAACAACATTTAACTTGTGTATCTTTGTAACTGAAATGTACTTGCCTTGAGCTCTACAAGCCTGTCATTTAAAATTTTATTTTTAATGAGTCTTCCCCATCTGTTTAAAGATGCAGATCAAGAACATTATCCTAATTGTGATAAAGGCCATACCTGTCATGGCCCACTTGCCATGACTTCTATTATTCTAACATGATACAAAACAAACAGGTTTAAACTAATAATTGAATAATGCAATATGATACTGAATTGAACATGCTACTTTTAAATTTTTCAGGATTACTAGATTAACCAGATTCTTAAAAAAAATTTATCTTGCTACTAAAAGCAATGCAATGATCCAGGATAATCCCAAGGGATTTAGAGGAAGAATGCTATCCATATCAAGAAAAAGAACTATGGGAGTAGAAATCCAGAAGAAAACATATGATTTATCGCTTATTTATATGGGTATATCATTTGGAGTTTTGGTTTTACAAAGATAACTATTACAAAAATGATAATATGGAATTAGGGTTTGAGTAATAATATATGTATAACCCAGTCAAATTGCTTGTCAGCTCCTTGAGGGGGAAGGAAGAGAGGAGGGAGACAAAAGAATTATGTAACCATGGGGAAAATTTTTTAATTAAATTTTAAAAAATTAAGTCTGATGAAATATAACTAATTTGAAGTTAATATGTATATGTGTGCATCTCTATTTTTCTATTTATAGATAATTTGAGATATCCATATCTAGATCTGTTTATATATCTCTATGTATACACACATAGTTATACATATTTGTGTGTTCCCACACACATCAAAGAATTTTCCCCAAATCCATTTTACAAATTCTGATGAAAGACCCATAGTGTAGACAGGTACAGTGGCCCTTTTTGCTATGGATATTCGTGAATGAGGAGGGTGTGGGTGGCTACCATTTACATTACTAGCCCTTCCAGAAGCCCTGGATTGCTTGGCTGCCATGTTCTCATTTCATTCTGTACTGTAAATGGTATTCTAACTGCTGTTGGTCCTTGGTTGAGTTTGATTATTTCTAGTCCTACCCATATTATCACTTCCTACAAGAAAGTATTTCAAAATAAATTTACAAAATTTAAAACATATCTTTAAACACTGTTTATTTTATTATTTTAGGTACAGTCATTGACCCTGTTTGTCACACATTATCCTCCTGTGTGTGAATTAGAAAAAATATATTCACGATGGGTAGGGAACTACCACATGGGATTCCTTGTTAATGAAGAAGAAAGTACACAGGAACCAGGTATGAAACATTCTCGGCAAAAGAGTAAGAGGTCTCAACTTAAGTTTCAGTTTGATTGGAACATTCATAGGAATATGAACTTTATTTTTTATTAATATTAATTCTTATTAGAATGTAAAAATATTGGCCTCCTCTAAATTCAGTTTGTGGGGTAGCTAGGTGGCACAATTGATAGAGCATCAGGTTTGGAGTTCAAATCCAAATTCAGATATTTACTAGCTGTGTGACCTTAGGCAAGTCACTTAACCAATTTGCCTCAGTTTCCTCAATTGTAAAATAAACTGGAAAAGGAAATGGCAAATTACAACAGAGTCTTTGCTAAGAAAATCTTCAAATGGGGTCATGAATAGTTGGGCAAGATTGAAAAGTACTGAACAACAAAAGTCCTATTGTGATGCCTAATTTGGGCATTTAGGAGGTATTGAGTGCTTATATGGAAACCCCACCATGCATAAGCTATGCTGGCTCCCCCCATTGCTTTGTGTATAGTAGCAGCAATGGACTAAATTTATCTCTTTGAGTATCCCATAGTTATATCTGGAAAATCTCATTGCCAAACTGTCCAAAGAGTAATGTTTTTCAGCAATTGCAACTTTGAAAGGCCATCTACTAGGTTGTATAGAGGTTAAGATCTGTGTTAATGGAGGCAGAACCTGTAATATAAAATCATGGATAGTTTGTCCTATATTCACATGGCCTCATTCATGGGCAGGGGACCTGAAAACAAACAAACAAAATTAATGCAATAAAAAATTAGAGATACAAGAAGCAGGATGCCGCCACTGATAATATTTATACTAAAGCTCATTTCCAGCAAATGCTCCAAGAAGGAGAAAGGGACACTGAATTTTTTGATAGTGTTTAGGTCTTATCTTTTTGTGCTTAGTAATGAACTGTATTATTGAATTAATTATCTAAAACATTATTAGTCTCTGAAAATAAACTCATTTAAGTGATCAGGTAGCTTGAAGCATTAATGTTTTATTACTACAGTCCAGCTGGAAGATAATATATACATAAATGCAGATGCACCCACACATTTAACTAGATAAACAAAAAGAAAGCAGCCCCATTGCAAATGAAGTGGACCGCTAGTATAATTCCAAGGAAGAGCCGTACACAGACACACAGACACACACAAAACATTTCTTCTTCTTTTTTTTTTTTTGAAAGAAACATCTTCTCTCTTGGTATCAGTCCTAAGAATGAAGAGCAGCAAGGGCTTGGCAATGGGGGTTAAGTGACTTGCCACGGGTCACGTAGCTAGGAAGTGTCTGAAGCCATATTTGAACCCAGCACCTCCCAATTCCACATCTGTCAGTCTTTCCGCTATGCTTCCTCTCTGGCTGCCCTATACAGCATTTCTAAATAAGTTTTCTTTTGCCTTGGAAATCCAACTGGATTTCTATTCGTGTGTGTTACCTTTCATCCTCCTCTGAGCTTCTGTGTCTCATCTTCATCCATAAGTAGGCTGCTGTCTTAGCATCCAAGACCCAATGGAGCATTGGCCAACAGAATCTTATAGGACTCACCTGCAGAAGTTATCCCACCACCAGACTGTACTATGTTGTTGTTCATCCTTGAACAGGGAGTAAGACTTTTTCCAAAGACCAATCTGTCTAAAAACCTTTTTCCTGTCTTTACCTTCCATTTCATGAAAATGAGTCTCAGTAGCCCACAGAAATACAGCACTAATACAACTACAACTAAGCATTCTTCCATCATTTCAGCTGTGAAGTATGTGACTAACACAGAGCACAGCTCTTTCATGGCCTAATACAGTAATGGTGAGCCTATGGTACAGGTGCCAAAGGCGGCACGCAGAGCACTCTCTGTGAGCACGCAGCTACCCTTCCTCCTCTCCCCCCAGTTCCTCACTAGAAAGGCAGAGGGGCTCTAGTGGAGCTATTCCCCTCCCCCTCTCCACCATTCCTGATGACATTTTTTCACATCCCTCACCCCTCTGCCTAGCCACCCAATGGGAGCGCCCACTCCCCTCCTTCTCCCTACACTTGCTGAGAACATTCACCTGCCCCTCTGCCCAGTAGCCCAATGGGAGCACTTTCTCCCTCCCCTGTGTGGAGCAAGGGGGGAGGGGCACATAATCTAAGCGGGGGTGGGGGTGGGGCTGGGATAAGGGCAGGACCTGGCACTTTGTCTCTAAAAGGTTTGCCTTCACTGGCCTAATAGATGGTTTAATCTGTTTCTGTGACCACTTTTCCTTCACCTTCCCTACTTCCCCTCTTGACCCCCAACAAAAAAGCCTGAAATGTTTGCCTTGAAATAATTAACTTCTCTGAATTCAGCTGGACTGGTCTTCAGATGACAATTTGTTGCCAAGCTCATAGTCAAAGCTTCATCCCCTAAGATAAGACCAGCCGGCTCTCATAGTCTGCTCTTTGAACATCCAGAGTCATCTCCATCCCTCAAAGAACCACTGAAATAGGACTTTTGCATTTTATTTATACTATTTTATCATATTATATATTTTGACACACATGCAAAATATATAATTATAGCATAATATTTATAATCTATGCAGTTTACTTACATTTTAACTCAACCGCATAACAATTTCCTCAAGTCCTTAGGTCTCTTGCAGTGCTCCTATGAATAGTTGATATATTACATTGAGAAATTCCTTCTCTCCTAGGACGTTGCAGAGCTCATCAGGCAAGCATGGACTAATCAAAATTTAAAAATATTGACAGACCTAAGGAGAAAATCAGGATGTAGTACTAAGTCAAGTAAAGAAATGGACCTGCAAGAATATTTGAAGATAGTCCCTGATGTTTTACCACAATGCATTATAGGAACATGTCCTAAAGCAATAGCGTTATCTCTTGATAGAAGCATAAATTGTTTAAATATTATTGTCTGTTTACTTCTCAAAGGATTTTAACTTATTTATATTTTAGTAATATTCAGAAGGCTAAAGCCAAATGGTCCATCTAACAGGAGAAGAAGGAATAGAAGCTACCATACAGCCAGGAAGCTCAGTGGATAGAGAATGTTGCACTTGTTATGGAGTCAGGAAGATATGAATTAAGATTCTGCCTTAGACATTTCCCAGCTGTAGAACCCTGAACAAATCACTTAACTGGTCCCAAACACATTTATAAAATAGAGGTAATAATAATAATATCACCTACTTCACACGCTTATTGTGAACATCAAATGGGACAATTCAGATAAAGCACTTTACAAACCTTAAAGTACCATATAAATGATGAGCTCAGTTGATTGCAACAGTTTGGTATTGAATTAGGCTCTTAAGTTTTCTGATAGAAAAAGCAAAACTGGGAAATGTTATATAATGGGAAGAAAAGGGCCCAATATCAAATAAATGAAGAATATGGCTACTAACATGTCATAGAAGTGAGAAAATTCTATCAACATTCAAAATGATATAATTATTCTTCATCTGTTTTTGTTTTGTTGTCCTAAAGACATGGGATTTCTTCTTTAAAGGAAGTTCCCTTGAAAAACTCCATTTAATCTCCCCAATCTACAGCTTAAAGTCCTAGTAGATTGTTAACTGAAAAGTTAAATAACTTGTCAAGGGTCTGAAAGCCAGTGTGTTGGAGTTGGGACTTGAACCTTGCCCAGGTTTTTACTTCAAGGCTGGTTCTCTGTTACTAGGCCAAGCTCTGACCTAAGAAGCAAAAGACATCATAATACAAAAACTTTCACTTTCATTCATGAAGTGACCTCTTCTAAAATGAGCCCTCACTCAAACAACCTTCCTGCTTAATAGTTATTCTGTCTTCTCGGATTTCATCAACTATCTTTGTCAGCCTCTGGCCCATCGTCAGGAGGAACTTCAAAAGAGGATAATTTGAGTATCAAAAGATAAATAGAGGCCTTTGGGAAAATTGATGAAACTCTCAATTATCCTTATAACAAAGTCCCTCTTTAAGTTTATCTTTATGAGTGTGCTGTATAATGAAATGTGGCAAAAATCATATGATGCTGTAATATTATTTTGGTGGAAAAATTATGCCACCTCCCACCCAAATCAACATGATTGATTTTTTGCTCTAAAAATTATCACTCGATTGCAGTCATGACCTACTTATTATTATATAAGATAAATTTATTTTCATTATTTTCATTTCATTTCTTAGAATAAAATAACATTCAAAACTTTTTTTCCCCACAACTAAAAATGGTGGTGAATGAATTCATTTTTAGTGGCCTTTTCCCATACCAGTTATCCTGAGATAATAAAGACAAGATATGAAAAATACAACTCACTACCACAGAAACTTTCCTGGAAGAATTAAAAACAGTCAATCCTCAACTTTCAAGGGGGTCATGTTCCTAGAAAATAGCAGAAGGCAAAAATGTGAATGCTGGTACATTGAACCTATGGGGAAAAGAGGGGTTAGGTTCTTGCAGCCACCAAAAACTGTAATTGTAATGTAGCTAGAGATGACCAAAGGCACACTTTTCTGCATACAATTCTTATAACAAGCATGAATTCTGATAACATCCATTTTCCTAACATTGTCACCAAAAAATAACCCATAAAATGCTGAGGAGAAGAGAAGCAATATGGATAGGTCAGAGAGCACTTGAGAAATTATTTTAACGCTTTCTTGAATGAACTTATGAATACTATTAGGAACACTGTACTCTTTTTTGCAGGTATAAATGTGCTCATCGTGCCTCATTTTTTTCTATGCTAAGAATGTGTGTGGGCTGCCAACACAAAAGTTAAATGCCTAAATTTAAGGACCAACTGTAATTATAGTCACTTTGGCCCTTTATGCAAGTCAATGACAAGTATCTATTAAGCACCTGCAATGCACCAGGCACTGTGTGAAGACAAAATATTTGGTCCAGCACTTTGTACAGTGCCTGGCACATAGTAGGTGATTGAATTTTGTTGACTTCTATTATATTCAAACCCTTTTCAGATGTCAAAGTCTTCATCATTTCAGTGGTTTGAGAAAAAAAGGATTTCCCACAGGTATTTCATTGTGCCTATAACTCATTGTGACAGTATAAACATTTCTTTTTACTATACAAGACCCTGTGTAGAATCCATCTTTTTTTCTGAGTAAAGGCTTTTTAAAAAAAATTGTCTACATTCTTCACTCTTTTTCCAGTGATAGAATTATTTCCAAGGTCGGGGAAAAGAGGACATTGATTAGTTAACAGTGGTTTCTCCGTACTTGGGCTTCAGTCTGCTCCCACCTACATTCTCACCTGTTCTTTGTAGTCTTTTTTTTCTTTAAATTAAAAAATATTCTTAGCTCTTTGTAATGGAGAACTTTGAGTTTCTGTATTCCTCAGTGTCAGCATTCTTTTCACCTCCCACTCCTGGCAGCACCATTAGAAAGGTATTATTTGCCTCTTATAAAGAGTGAGAGAAAATAATGACAAAAAAATTCCATTGTACTTTTCTCTGTCAAGCTAAATTCTGTTCATTTTTGGACTGTTTTGGTTTTCACCTGTTAAAAAGGGCAAAACATGCATTTATAAATGAAGTACATGAGATTCTCAGATTTTGTTTTGGACCTTTTTTTTTTATCTTGAGTCTGATCTACAGGGATTTAGTTAGTGAAAGACCAAAAGGAATTTGTTATAAGATGGTGCCAGCAAAGACCTGAAGGCCTGCAAGGCTCCAGTGTTTTTGTTAAAGTAGGTTGTTAACAGGATTCTGGGCAGGAAAATTAAACTGGACAGGTTAATAATAACATTTAATTTTTTTTAAGTTATTTAAAAACCAAAAAATAACTAATAAAAGCTGCTTATTTTTTATATTAAAAATCAAATTTGAATTATGATTATTATAATTTGAAATACATTACTGGGAAGTTTAGCTTAGCAAACTTGTCACTTATCCAGAATGCAAGCAACTAAAATGGTCAAATAGCTTAGAATTTTTTCCCCATTTTGGTCACATTGTATGTAAGATACTAATGTGTTTTCTGATTCATTTTTTAAAAGGTTAAATTGTATTTATCATGGGTTTGAGCATCATGTAAATTTCTTATATTGTAATTCTTTGAAAGATGATAAGATATGATTGATCTGTTAACTCTCATTTAACTATAATTTTTGATTAACCAGAAGGCCTCATTCCTGTATATTAAAATTGCACAGGTTGTCTTAAAAAAAAGATGATTCCATTGTGCTTATAAGCATTATCTCTCTCAAGAAAGACTCTCTACAATCTCTAAAGTATTTAACAGCAAATTGCCCAAGGCTGAAGTCTTTTTTTTTTTTTTCCTACACTGAGTTGTTATAAATCTGATGCAAACATGTTTTATGTAGCTACAACTCAATTTCCTCATCTGGAAAATTAAATAGTAAAGTTAGATTTTGTTTCCAGGGTCCTTTCTAACTCATTCTGGGAGTAGATGTTCTCAATTCAAAAATATTATTGCAGCAAAATTCATCCATTTTACAGAGTTTTTGGTGGGGGGAAGTAAAATGGTATACGGTGTACTATGAAAAAATATGAGGTTTTTTTAGGTTAAATTTTAATAAATGTTAAAAAATAATAACCTTTTAAATATCTTATTAATCCAATTATTTCTTTCAGTTTCCTAATGTGTTGTTTTTCCCAATCTACTTTTCTTTCTTTCTTTTTTTTTTTTTCCTCTTTCCTACTACAGGTCAGGAGGATGAGGAAATCCCCGACTTTGTTACTTTTCTTTATCAAATAACCAGAGGAGTTGCTTCAAGGAGCTATGGACTAAATGTAGCCAAACTAGCAGATGTCCCTGGAGAAATCTTAAAGAAAGCAGCTTACAAATCAAAGGAACTTGAGAGATTAGTCAATGTGAAAAGGTCAGAATAATCCCACTGCACTTTTGAATTTATAATGAAACGATCAAATGGTAACAAGAAGAAAGGCATTGTCCAATAAATGAGCATCCAGTGTAGCTTCGAGTACTTCCCTGGATATCCTGAAATATATCATTAAGATGAAATGAAAATAGCCTTTGTTAAAATTCACATGCAACCATCTTGCACCCTTTAATCACATTTTTTTTGAAACATTAAAAAAGGGGTTTGTTTTTTTTTCAATACATATAGAAACAAATTTTGACAATTGTTTTCTGATATTTTGTGTTTCAAGTTATCTCCCTCCCTCCCATTTTCCCAGGGCAGTAAATAGTGTATATTATAGGTTATACCAGTGCTTTCATGCAATACATTTCCATTTTCTCCATGCCGTGACAGAAGACACATATCACATATACAATAAAAAAAAAACTCATGAAGGAAAATTAAATGGAAAATGACATGCTTTGATCTGCAATCAGACTCTTAACAGTTCCTTCTTCGACTGTGGATAGCATTTTTCATTATTAGTCCCTTGTGGATATCTTGGAAACTTGCTTTGCTGATAAAAGAATTTAGTCCTTCACAATTGACCATTGCACAATATTTCTGTTAATGTATATTTTGTTCTCCTGGTTCTGTTCACTTCACTCTGCATCAATTCAGAAAAGTCTTTCCAAGTTTTTCTGAACTCATTCTATTCATCATTTCTTATGTCTCAGTAGTATTCCACTACAACTATATGCCACAACTTGTTCAGTCGTTCCCCAGTTGATCAGTTTCCGATTCTATGCCACTACAAAAAAAGGTAGTAAAAATATTTTTGTACAGTAGGTTCTTTTCCTTTTCTCCAGAACTCTTTGGGATACAAACCCAGTAGTGGTATTGCTGGGTCTAAGGGTATGCATAATTTTATGGCTAATAACATCTTTAAAAATAAAATCTTTTAGTCATTCCTGTAAAGATTGAATTTAATCACTCAAAGTATGCAAATGGAAGTATGTAAGAAATTATTGAAGGTGGAAAATATTTCAAATCTAAATTTGCTTTAGTCATTTAAAAAAGTTAAGGTTATGTGAAGAAATTTGCCAAAATAATGATATAATATCTACCAAATTATTTTGTAAATTAACTCCGTGTCCATTCAATTATTCTTCTAAAGCTAAAATTAGGGGTTTTTTACCCTTATACAGAGCAGCATTTCACAGAGGTGTGTAAACAGGTTTTGATAAAAATGTTTTTATTACCTTTATACCATGGATACTGGGCTTGAATTTAATGGATTTGGATTCTGATCTCTGTTCTGCCACCTGTTATGTATGTGTGACCTTGGGCAGTTTACTCAACCCCTCTGGCATGAGTTTCCTCATCTATAAAATAACTGGATGACCTCTAATGTCCCTTCGCTTTCATTCTATGACACAATGAACTCCTCTTACTTCAATCCCACTGTTGCAAGGTCAGCACTGATTCTCTCTTTTTATTTATTTATTTATTTTTACCTTATCTTCCATCTTAGAATCAATACTGTATATTGCTTCCAAGGCAGAAGAATGGTAAGGGCTGGGCAATGAAGATTAAATTAAATGACTGGGCCCAGGGTCACACAGCTAGGAAGTTTCTGAGGCCAAATTTGAACCCAGGTCCTCCCATATCTAGTCATTGCTCTCAATCCACAGAGCCACCCAGCTGCCTCCTAAACGGACTCTTCCTTGCATCTTAGTACCATTGCTGTGTCATTAACAGTGGAATGACTTTTACCTCACCCAAGAAAACATTGCACCTCCACTCAGATTCCTACATTATTTATTCACAGTTAATTTGCCATGGAACTATAAGCTGGCTCCCTCTATCTACTGGAATCCAAATCAAAAGAGATCACAGCTGCATAATGACAGAGGCCCTTTCCCTACAGTCACAAGCAATCTTGACAGAATATGTTCCAGGGAGAAATTTATAGGAACTAATTATAAGTCTGGGTTCTAAAAGATTATTTTAGAATCAAATGTACTGCAAAGTTCAAAGATAAATTTTAAGTCTCTTGTGTGTTTTATTGAGTCTCCTCACCCCCAAGGAATTGCAACAGTAAGATCTTGGTAGAAGTTATAGAACAGGTTGCAGAGAATATGATAGCTTACTCATGCTATTATTTATAGCTTTTAACTTACAAGTAATAAAGTCTATAGATTACTGATAAAAATTTTAACTCTTCCACCTGGGATATAAAGATTGGAACTCTATAAAATTGCTTTGATGAGAGATGAGCCTGGAGTTGAAAAGCTGGCCTTGTGTTTATATCTGATAAATTGTGACATAAAACAAATATTTGATATTTTATCTCTCTGATCAGCATACTAATCTCAGCAACCTTTGTTTTCATACCATTCCATATTTTCACCGGTATCATTTTCAAGACTCAAAGTGATATATTTTATTATTTCTTTCCCCTTTCCTAGGAAAAGACTGAAATCTTTTGCAAAACTGTGGAATGCAGCTGATGCTACGGAATTACAAGAATGGACAAGCATGGTTGAAATTGAATGAACATCAGCCTCTTTTTGCTGTCTGAAATGGAGAATAACATCACTGAAAATACAGTTCATTCAGACTGTTTTAAGACTAGTGAAAAAAGCCACAAAATTATGTTCAATGTGGTTTTTTTAGTTCAAATGGAGATAAGTTTTATGCAGACAGTCTTCTGCCAGGTTCTCAGCTCTTGGTCTTTTAAATAAAAATAGAAGCCATAATTTTGATTATGAAAGACATTGGCTATGCAACTAGACAACTGATTGGCTCAGAAATTTCTGCAGAAAAAAATTACTATATACATTAATAAATAGCATACATGATGTTCTTGTACTTTGTTATTGGTAGGTATAACTGTTAATTCGTATTTTTTTGGTTTGCATTCAAGAGAGCTACCCGAGGGGCTGAACTATGACAGGCAGCATCTACACTGCCCTTTTAAATCAGTTGCTTTGGAGACAACCATCACTTTTATGACCTAGGAAATAAAAAAGTGTAATTGGTGAGCCTATTAGGAAAGGAAAAATTAGATACTAAGGAACAAATAACCCAGAATGGAAAAGATAAATTGTAATATTCAAAAACTTAATTATGAACACAAGGTGAAAGTAGTTTTAAGACTTTAGACAATTTATTGGTTCTTTACGGTATGGTCCGGTAGCTGGAGAGCTAGCTTTAGAGTCAAGAAAATGTAGGTTTGAGACACACACTGGATGTGTGACATTGGGCAGATCACGTCATCTCTGTGTTTCAGCGAGTGCTAAGGCTATGCGTTACAGATGATTTGTCATGGGTGGGAGAGGAAGGAAGTTTGTTTTCTGTACTTGGAATTCCCCTTGGCTGATAGTGAAATCATAGTAGGTCTTTGTCTTCCCTCCCCATCCCCAACCCACCCCCCAAAACAAACACGAATTTATTAAACACCTACTAGAGATAAAGCCTGAAGCCAAAGGGGATTTTCTCCTTTAGATGATGATACATTTTTTTAATTTTAGGAAATTTTCAGATAAAAGAGGATTTATATTTGTGTTTAATAATCTCAGGACTATTATTATTCTAACAGAGCCATGAATTATTACATACATAGATATGTGTGATTCATTAATCATGTCAACTTTTTCCATAGGCTAAATGAAATGGATTATTCCTCATTCTTATAAGTTTTAGACTTCTTAATTATCCCTTGAGCATTTTAGATTTCATAAATAAAGCCCTTCCTTGATGATTCTTTAACTTATACTTCACTATCAACTATAGGTCCCTGTAACACTTATACCTTATTTCCCATGTCAGTATTTTTATTACAATGGATATTATCATGCCCTTGTCTTAAGGAATTACCTTCCACTTTCTACTGTGCTCATCCAATTTAGATGAGTGTCTTTATCCATGTTTGAGAGGCCAAAAGAAAACAAGGAAACCTAGTCATAAAACAGATTGTGGAAACATAGTGATTCCTGGGCCTTCTCAAGTCATGGGATCATAGGATAAGTGTTGGAAGGGACTTTTGAGGCCATCTAGTTCAATTTTTCCTGTCTACTGACTAGAAAACTGAAGCCTGTAGAGATGTGTTTTACTCAAAGTCACAAAGATAGGCAATAACTGTCAATAATGTTATTTCAATCCTGACCTTTCTGTTCCAGCTGACATGCTTAATATTATTAACAATTATTTTTATTATTAATTTTAATTCATTATTATTAATAAGTTTTATTCTATTAGACCTCTCCAGTTACCTTTTGGCAATGACTAAAACCTAGGACATCTAAACTCTTTGGATTGTTATTACCTTTTGTTTTTTGTTAACTATTTCAGTGGAATTATTTCCTTATATAATTCCATTATTTTATTATTTTTCTAAATTTCTAAGGATCCATAGGCTTTATTCTTTCACCCCCCAAAATAAAAGTGAAGAATTCCTCTTTTAAGATTTGATGGACTTTTAACACCCCCCCCCCAATCCCTCAAAATTGGTATAGCTTAATGTAATTCTTTTTTGTTTGTTTATTTGTTTTTTGAAACCCTTACCTCCTGTCTTAGAATTTACACTATTAGTTCCAAGGCAGAAGAGCAGTAAGGAAGGGCTAGGCAATTGGGATTAGGTGACTTGTCCAGGGTCACACAGCTAGGAAGTGTCTGAGATCAGATTTAAACTTAAGACCTCCCATAAGCTTGGCTCTCTAGCCACTGAATTATCTAACTGTCCCCAGTGTAATTCTTAAAAAAAAAAAAATAAAACCAACTCTATGCCGTATGGTACTTTAAAAAGGGAAAGTTGATTTTTTTGCTCCTTGTTGAAAATATGTTCTGCCTTCTCAGATCTCAAAGTTAGTTGACCAATTTATAAAACAACTAAAATCATCTTTTAAAAGGAATATTTATCTTTTATTATTATTTGTTAAACCCTTCCCTTCAATCTTAAAATTAATTAATACTGTGTATTGGCTCCAAGGCAGCAGAGCAATAAGGGCTAGGCAATTGGGGTTAAGTGACTTGCTTAGGAAGTGTCTGAGGCCATATTTGAACCTAGGACCTTCCATTTCTACGCCTGGCTCTCAATTCACTGAGCCACCTCTCTATCCTTTAACCTTTTAGGAAAAAAAGATAATATCCCTCCTTCCTATTTTTATTTTCATGTAGTAATGGCAGCTCTACTCTAGCATCCATTTTCTTAAATACCTTTGAACATAGTCATTAAGTCTGCCAACTTAAATATATTCTAATCTTTACAAATTCTAAATTACTTTATTTCTTATTTTAGATTAATTCTTCTGTTTTTTTTTCACCCTTCATACTCTCATTCTCCTATCTCATCATTAATTGACAATCATGCTGTTTAATCAAAATTTTTAACAAAAAAATTTAATAATAACATCCTTTTGATACTCTTTCCCACTTCCCCCTGTTTAAGCTTTTAATGGTCATTCTAATAAGGATATTACTGCCCTCTACATGTGTTTTCCTTTTCTTTATTAGATCATTTTTAATATAATAAGCATATTCTGAATGTTCTTGAGTTGAAACTAGTTTAGATTTATTTTAGGCCATTCCTTTTAAAGGAATTAACTGCATCGATTTCAAGATTAGGATGAGCAGTTTCCTTGCCTTTTCCATAATATGCTTATTATATTAAAAATGATCTAATAAAGAAAAGGAAAACACAACTTGGAAATGGCTGAGAAGGGATTTGAACCAAGGTCTTCCTGACTCCAAGTCCACCACTCTATTCAATAAGTTCTCTAGATGCCTCATAATAATTTTTGACATAATATATACTGTGAGATAATATTGATCCTATGTACTGTTTGTACAGACTATCCTTTATCCTTGGAATGCACTCCTTTAACATGTCCACCTAACTGAAATCCTTTATTTTAAGCTGAAGATCAGGTGCCACCTCCTTCATTATTCTCCGTGAAACTTTTATAGATATCATCCCCCCTCCCCCTTCCAGCTTAAAGTAAACTCTTCCTCCTTAAGTTTCTTACAATGTTCTTCCTAGCTACCTCCTTTGTCCCATCATATTCTGCCTTGGAAGCACTTTCTCTAATTGCTTTCCTCTATTTTCATGTCCTTGGATCATATTTGTGCATGCTTCATAATCCCAATAAGAATAGAAACTCTTTGAGAACAGGGCTGTCATTTTTCATCTTTGTGTCCTCAGCACCTAGCACAATGCCTTCTGAATAAAAGGTGTTCAATAAATGTTTGCTGAATCCATTGTGTTCTTTAATGATCTCACTAGCTTTAAGTTACTCTATCACTTTCATTTACTTTGTTGATTGGATGAGAAGGTGTCTCTGTTGCCATTTCAAGAGACAAGGCTACTTGTCTACCCTTCCTGCTCTTAGCCAAGCCTTGCTCTAAAGTTGAAAGTCTTCCACAGAAGATGCTTTTGCAGACAGCAATGAACTATAACTTCCTCCAAACATTTGCTATTGTTTTGACAAATTTTCAAGCAATGATAATATTAAAAATAATTTTGTATGTTGTGAGATTGAAAGCCACGTATAATGTTTTCATAATAGATAGGCTTCCTCATGAAATCTCTTTAGTAATAACATTTCCTATTTTGAATAATGCCCTGGTTCATAGTTTGAATTAATGAAGTAACATTGATAGTAAAAAAGGTGGGACAAATATTAACAGACACTAACTATCCTTCCTCAAAATAAGTGAGATGATTTTTTTTTAGCAACAGAAAAGTTATTTCTAAGTTTTCCCTTCAGGTACAAAAATATGATGATGTCAGTCATAAAAGGATTCTTTGGCTATCCATGAATCTATTCTAACTTTGTGAGCAATAAATATGTAACACTTGTGATTACATTTTATAATCACCAGACTGAATTTTCTTTTGTCTGAACCTACTACATTAGCACATTGAAGAGAAGACCACTCAGTATCAGACAGAAATAATGAGAGAGAGTAAGCTATAGATGTTCTTATGTAGCTATTACTAAGCTAATGCTTTCACACCATGGGAGTTCTGTTGTTCATTGATTGGCAAGAGTGGATATTTGTATTCTATAAAAAATGAGGAATCAGTGACTGAATCACCTGGCATAGGAGACACATTCACAAATTTGCTTTCCTCTATTTTTATGTTCTTGACTAATTTGTCCCATTGGCACTCACACCTTGAGAAATCCCAACCCTGATTGACTCCATCAGCCTTCTACACTCCTATTTGCATAATGCAAATACTGGAGAAAGTCTTATGACTGCCAGCTAGAGTACCTACAAATTAAACTGTTTTGAGGTAATTTAATGCATCTCATCTTGACAATCACACTTCCCCATCAATTATTCAAAGCTTTATACCAGCAGAGGACACTCATTCCCTTCATTTCCTCACTTCTTAAATATTTCTCAACTCCTTGTAATTCATCTTCCAACACCACTGCTCATTGAAACTACTTTCTTCATTACCAATAATTCCATAGTTGCTAACTGTGAAAACTTTTTCTCATTCCTCTCTCATCCTCATCAACACACTAATTTTGACACTTTTTATCCTCCTGTGAGTCCTCTCTCTTTTCTTGGCTTCCATGACACTGTTCTCTCTTGTTTTCCCTTCTGCTCCTCCTCAGACTTTAGTGGGTCATCATTTATTTCACACATTCTATGTTATGAGTATTCCTTAAGGCTTTAACTGGGTCTCTCTTTTTTCCTACCACCTTCTCTCTCTTTCCCTCTCTCCCCTACACCCATTCTGTGTTCTCACAAGTACATATTGCTATATTATCTACCAAGACACAAATAGGAATTATAAAACATTTCACAAAAATACAAATAATTGGAGAAATATTAGTTGCATATTATCCAGTAAATATAAAATACTACCTAAATTTATTTATTCAGTGCCACACAAATCAAGCTGCCAAAAGATTATGAAAGAGCTGGGAAAAAAATTCATCTAGAAAAAAAAGTCACAGGAATTAAGGGTTGGGGAGAAGCAGAAAAGAATGAGCCCTTACCAGTATCAGACCTCTCTATTACAAAGCAATATCAGACCTTTATATTTCAAAGTAATAACTATCAAGGCTATTTGAAACTAACCAAAAAAAGACAAATTAATCATTGGAAGAAATTAGGTACACAACATTGATTCAAATGAACACAATAACACTGAGTTTAATAATCCCCCAAATTTCAACTAGTAGAATAAGAATTTACTCTTTGACAAAAATTGCTGGGAAACTGAAAAGATGTTTGGGAGTTTATTTTGGCATATGGAATGAAATTTAAGTTTAAACCTAATTTCTTTTTTTGCTTTTGTTTTGATATTTGTTAAATTCAGAATTAAAAAAAATCAACACTATAATCTTTCCCACCTACCTTTCCAGACTTCTTTTTATATAACTACCTCAGATTACTCATTATTGCTCAAACTCAGTATATCTTGTCCAGGCCTTGTTTATCTCAAGTCTGGGCTACACGCTTGGATTTCCTGCTTTTATTTACTCTTTCATCTATCTGCAATCTGTTCTCCAGCAAGCAGGAATGATCACCTCAAAGTACCACATTGATCAATTAAAAAGAAGTAGGGTACACTACTGGGGACATCCCAAAGATGTAGAAATAGAATAGAAACAGACAACATGGCACTTGTATTTGAGAAAATTACCATATTCTGTGAAAGAAAAGGATTTCACATATGAAAAAATTAGGGACAATAAAATTCATTTTTATTAATCTATATTATGTATGTCAAAATAATAGGAGTTCCAAGAAAGAGTGGCGTACATGCTACAATAATTAAGGAAGATCTCACTGTGGAGCTGGGACTGAATAATGGATATAGTTTGGAAAAGAGGGTAGTGGTGGTGTTCATTCATTTTCAAAGAGGATCAGTGGCATCATGGGTGATGTCTTGACTTGTGAGTGAATTGGATTTAAGTGAGGCAAAAATGCATAGTCATCAATCTCATTTTCTCTTTCAGTCATCAAAGTCCAGTGGCAAGACAAAAGGCAGGACAATGGAAAAACTATAAGCATAGGTATGGAAATGGAAACAATTGAGCATGGGGTATCTGGAAGACCTAAGAAGACCAAACCCATTTTAATTTGTAGTAGAAGAGAAGATTGGTTGTGTAATAGTGCTGAGTTGTGGAAACCCTTTAATGCTGGCATTCAAAGCATGAAATCTTATATTGGTGAATGTTCAGCCAAGTGCATGCCCATAAGTAATTTACATGCTACTGCATATGTATATACACACACGTACAGATAGAGAATTTGATACAAAGCAGGGAGTAATCTAAGGGGAAATCTAAACAAATTGATCTAGGAAAATTTGAGGAAGTAGGCAAAATTTCTAACTGGATTGGGGAAGGGTCTTGTATTGAGATCATTTTCACAAAAGAGGCATTTCTAGATTTGAACTTTGAAGGGAGAAAAGGATTCTGAAAGACAGACATGATATTACAGATATAAAGTGTGATGTTTCTGATGGAATGGAAGGACCTGCCATATCAAATTTGGGAATCAACTGATATTTGTGTTTAACTGGAATGTGGGAAGGAAAATAATGTGAAATAAGGATAGTAATGTAGGTTGGAGATAGATTGAATAGATGGCTAAAGGGATATTTTATCCGATAGCAACTTTTCTTATTCCTTCAAGTTTTTTATGGTGCCATCTTCTATTCCTCTCCTCTTTCTTTTTTTACATATCACTTAGTGTCCCAACCACTACTTAAGAATAATTCTTCTAACCACTATGATAGTTAATACAGTTTTTGAGAGTTACAAATATCATTTTTCCATATAGGAATGTAAACAATTTGACCTTACTGGATTCCAGGAGGCAGTAAACTTCTTACACTAAATAATCTAGTCTTTTCATTTGAAATAAAAACACATTCCCCCTGAGGAGGATAGAAAACAAAAACATGAAAATCACACAGGGTTATATGGCTGAGGCATGAGACATGAATCACTGCCAATTAAAGTCATTAGAAAATTAGCACAAAAAAAGCCAAATGACTATTGGATGAAAATTCTAAACATCCAATCCTAAATTTTATATGGAAAAAATTCTAAATAAGAAACAACAGAATCATAATAGATCTTTGAATAATGCCCAATTAAAGTAATCCATGTGCAACATCATGCACTTATCCACTTAACAGCCAGGACCACAGTCAACCACCATAGCAAGAAAATTAGAAAAAAGGTCTACCTTTTTATTTATTGGTCTGATATTACATTGTTTCCTTCTTTCATTGTTTCTTCTCAGGGATAGAATATGGAGCCAGAACAGCCAGTTGTTAGGTATTTGATATAAATTTCACAAGGAGTGTGGTACAAAGAGTCCTACATCTTAGTGTATGTTAAGCACCACAACCTCGAATCTCACACTAGGTTCAAGTCCTTTTTTTTTTATTGGCATAGAAGTCTCAGCAATCCTAGCAGGATTGATTTCTCTTTTTTGACCTATGTGCTCTTTTGGCATCATTCAAGTTAGGTACATGTTCCTTTGACACTATATAGATGAGGTCTGTGCTCCTTTGTGATCCCATTTATTCAAATCAGACATATGTACTAAGTCCCATAAAAGCAAAATACAAATGGCTGTTTCAGTAGTCTGAGGCTTTTGGGTAGGCAGTTATAGTTAGAACTAATGGATATACTAAAGCTACACTAATCTAATAATCAAAAACTAATCATCTAAAAATCAAAAAAAGAATTTTGATAGATGACATGTGCTTAGGAAAATTCAAATTGCACATGCAATTATAAAAATGTGCTAAAAATTCAAAAATATGTATATCTCCTATAATCAGTGACAATCAAAACACACACACACACACACACACACACACATATATATATATATATATACACACACATATATCTTCTAAAGTACTAGAAAAGCCTTTTTGTCCTAAATATTTCCCTTGCAGTCTTGTCTCCCTCTCTAATTGATAAGTAACCTTTTTAATAGATTATTCAGAATAAAGTTAAACCTGACCACAGTTTAAATTGGCAAAGATTTCAAATGAGGTTCAAATAGTTACAGTTTTGCAATGTGGTATGTCCTCGTGCCTATTTATTTACATTTATTGCCACCCTTCCATTAGAAAATTCACTTACCATAGTGCCTAACCCAGTGCTCATACAAAATGGTCACTTAATAAATGTTAATAAATTGCCTGATTAGCAAATAGGGGAAAGGACTTTCTTTTCAGTTGTAGGAAATTTAAAATAACATAATTGTCTCAGAAAATCTACATTTAATGTACATCTGTAGGTTCAGTAATAAATTCTCTGATTTAGAAGAGAGATTATGAATAGAATATGGTTTCAAAATGTCTGGTCAATATAGAAAGCTATACCAATATTTGTTGTTTTTGTCTGCTTTACTGAAACTAATTTTGATGGTAGTGTTTTCACAAATAGCTTTCAGATGTTGAAATGGACAATCTAAAAAGCCAGCCCAGGAAAATATTAGAATTACATGAAAGGACTTTACTACAGCTTTTGGAGAATGCAACAGGATTGAAGGGATTTATTATTGTGAATGTATTCTAATAATGACTGTGGCCAATTCTTGAATGTCTAAAGAGCTTAACATAAAATCTGCTTCAAGTTCACAAAGATTCTTCAATTGTGAGGTAGAAAAAGCTCCAGAGACAAAATATTCTCTAATCAATAAATAAAAGAGCTCTTAAATGACCATACATTTGGCAGTAAAATTGTCAAGTTCTTCTGGGCTTGGACATGAAGAAAATGTTATAATGTATTTAATAAATCTTTGTTTCTTGACCATTATACTGTCAGAAAAATAAGTTATAAAATCTCATGTTATAGTTACATTGGGAGACATGATTTGGAAGAAATTACATTAATAATTTACCAACAATTATGCTATTTCAAGAATCTATCATTTCAGTGGTATAATTTCATCCCTCTACAATTCAGTTAGATATTCTTCTAGTCTTTAAAGTCTATAAGGAGCATCTGTGTGGATAGGGAGCTAGGCCTGAAGTCAAGAAGACTGGGTTCAAATCTGGCCTCAGACACTTCCTAGCTGCATGACTCTAGGCAAGTCACTTAACCCTAATTGCCTAGCCCTTGCTACTCTTCTGTCTTAGAATTAATATTAAAACAGAAGGTAAGGGTTTAAAAAATAAAATCTGTAAGTTGCCATGGCTGGCAAAACTTATCAGCTGAAGTCCAACTTTCTGGCTTTGCATTTGCATTCCATTTGCCTAGCCTTGGAGAATCTTCCACTCCACAATGAAGCATCAGAAAAGGATTTGTTAGACAATATCAGATTTTAAATTATTTGGATCTTTTGCATTTATTATCAATAGACTCTATGGTAGGTTGTGGAAACTTGTTTCAACAGCAACATTAATTGGACTGAAAGAATTGTCATTAACAGTTCAAGGTCAACCTGGAAGGAGTTCTCCAATAGAATTCTTTAGGGATCTGCCTTTGGACCTGTATGGTATAACATTTTTATTCATGTCTTGTATGAAGATCCATACCTGGCAAGCATACCAGTTGTACATATGACATAAAGCTGAGATAGCCAGCATGTTGGATGACAAAGTGAGGATCTGAAAAGATTTTGATGGGCTAAAACATCATTCTAAATCTATGGTAGATTGTAAGACTTCCATTTGATTAAAAAAACTCTGCTTCACAAGTCCAAGATGGGGGAGGCATAACAAGATAATAGTTTTTCTGGAAAAAAAATTTGAGGGTATAGTGGATTACAAACTCAATATGAATCAAGAGTGTGATATAGCAATCAATAAAGCTAATGTGATCTTAAGCTGCTTTAATAAAGGCATAATGCCCAAGACCAGAGAAGTGATTGGGAGAGGAGGGAAGAAATGAGAATTAAATAAGTGCTTACTATGTGCCAGACATAGTGCTATGCACTTTACAAACATTACTTTATGGAAACACAGAAGTAAAACAACTGCTTTATCACATGGGTTGATGGGGAAATGATTGGGGATGTAGACTCTAAATGATCACCATAGTGCAAATATCAATAGTATCGAAATAGGTCTTGATCAGTGGCACATGTAAAACCCAGTGGAATTGTGTGTCTGCTATGGGAAAGGGGTGGGGGGAAGAGAGAGAAAGAACATGAATCTTGTAACCATGGAAAAATATCCTAAATTTATTAATTAAATAAAATTTTCAAGGATAAAAAATTGAAAAATAAAATAAAATAACTATAGACAGTATAAAATACCTGGGAGTCTACAAGGCAAGACAAACTCAAGGATTATATGATCATAACATTTCTTCACACAAATTAAGGCAGATCAAACAATTGGAAAACATTAATTGCTTATGGGTAGACCAAGTTGTTATAATAAAAATGAGATTCAACCTATTAATTTACTTATTCAATGTTATATCAATGGAACTACTCAAAAATTATTTCAAAGGGTTAGAAAATAATAAAATTCATCTGGAAGAAAAAGGCTAAGAATATCAAGGAAATTAATGGAAAAAATATATGCAAGAAGGTGACTTAGCTGTACTGGATCTCAAAGCATATTATAAAGAGGCAGCCATTAAATAATCTGTTGGTGACTAGTAGTGAATCAATGGAATAGATTAGGCACTCAACACAAGGTAATAAATGACTACAATAACCTAATGTTTTACAAACCCCCAAATCCAAGCTTTTAGAATTTGACAAAAGCTGCTAGGAAAACTAGAAAACAATATGGCAGAAACTAGATACCTCATGCCATATACTACAGTAAAATCAAAATGGGTATATAATTTAGAAATAAAGGGTGATCCCATAAAAAGTTAGGGGTGTACAAAATGCTTTACCTGTCAGATCTACAGATAAGGGAAGAATTTATGTCCAACAAGGCGTAAATAACTTTACAAGATGTAAAATGGATAACTTTGACTTTACTAAATTAAGAAAGTTTTGAACAAACAAAACTAATGCAACCAGGATTAAAGGGAAATTAGAATGGGGAGGGGCAGGGATTTATAGGAAAGGCCTGACAAAGACATCATTTCTCAAAAAAAAAAAAAAAGAATTTAATTAAATTTATAAGACTACAAAGCATTGCCTAATTGACAAATGGACAAAGGATATGAATGGGTGATTCTCAGATGAAGAATTTAAAATTATCTTTAGTCATATAAAAATGCTTCAAATCACTATTAATTAGAGAAATTCAAATTAAAATAACTCTGAGGTACTGCCTCATTCCTATCAGACTGGCAAATTTAACCAAAAAGGAAAATGATAAATGTTGGAGGGGATTTGATAAAATTAGCATACTAATACATTGTTGATGAAGCTGTGATTTGAGACAATCATTCTGGAGAGAAAATCAATCTGGAACTATGCCCAAAGGGTCATAAAACATATCTTTTGACACAGCAATATCATTACTAGGTCTATATCCCAAAGAGATCAAAGGGAAAAGGACCTACTTGTACGAAAATATTTATATTCTGTGGTGGCAAAAAATAAAATAAAATAAAATGGAAAGTGAAGTAACTGCAATAATGTATGATGATCAGCTTTAAATAACTTAATTATTATCAGCAACGTGAGGATTCAACACAAATCAAAGAGAGTCATGACAAAAAAAGACTATCCCCTGTCACAGAAGGAACTGATGGAGAATAAATGTATATTGAAGCATAACATTCTTCACTCTTTTTTCCTTCATTAATTTTTTTTCTAGTATAAGCAATATGTGTCTTGTTTCTCAGCATTATAAGAATGGAAATGAATATTACATGATAGCATCTGTACAACCTATATCGTATTACCTGCTGTCTTGGAGAGGGAGGGAGAAGTGAGAGAGAAGGAGAGAACTTCCACCACAAAATGCCAGAAAAAAAGGTTATTAAAATTTTATTGACATGTTATCTGAAAAAAAATTTTTAATAAATAAATAAAGCAGATTAATATATTGTATTGTTTGTATTACATAATACTGTTGTATTGTTTCCTTTTACTTAATTGACCTAATTTGTTTTTAATGTATAAAATCTGTCTCCCTTTATATTCAGGGTCCAGCCCCTAAACTGAGCAATGGGGTTGGTTCTGATTTATTAGGCATTTGTTGCATTGCTTAATAAATTTATATTCTCAGAAGATGGGAAAAAATATTACTTCATTTAACCCTCACAACAATCCCTATAGATGCTATTTTTATTGCCATTTTATGGTTGAGGAAACTGAGGCAGACAGAGGTTCAGTGGCTTGTCCAAGGTCACAAAACTATTAAGTGTCTTACATTGGATTTGAACTCATGTCATCTTGATTCCAAGTCCAGTGTTTTGTCTATGGTGCCTATCCTTGTTTGACCACATCTGGAGTATTATATTCAGTTTGTATAATTTCCGTAAAATCTAAGATACAAAAAAGATTTTTTTGAGAGAAATTTCAGGAAAAGAAGCTTGCGAACTCACTGAATCAAGAAAGTGAACTTTTTGGAGAAGGCCCCATAAAGAAGTCTGCAGAAACCATATACCACATCAAAAGATCTAGAATGAACTTTGGATATAATTAATTGAACTGAAGGGGGTTGAAGACATTTATTTTGAATGTAAACTCTTATGCCAAAGAGGATTGTCCCCTAATTGGCTTTTTGTCAATGCACCTACCAATCATTGGTTTTGCTTTCTATCTCTTTTTTTCCCCTCTTATCCCCAAATTATTGTAATTTCTGCTTAGATAGTGCAATGTTGTATGCACCTCTAGCCAAAAGACATTTAGAGATATAAGCTAGTTATGTGAAATGATTCATTGGGGAGACTAGACATAGAGAACTGGGAGATTTCAACATGCTTGTCTCTCAATAGAATCACAGTAATCAATCAGCAACCTTTAATTTAATTAATCAAGAATTTAAAGTACCCCTACTTAACACTTAGTAAGTCACTAAGTAAGAGAGTTCACAAGTCACTTACTAGAAAAAAAAAAATTCACGCCCTCAAAGGCCACAAGCACTACCCCCCACCCTTGAGCGGTGCTAGGCAAATTGGGAGGCTGTGATTGGTTCCCTTGAAGTGGGAGAGAGACAGGAAATGATATGAAAAAAGGACTATAAAAGAGGAGACCAAGGAGAGGATTCATTCATTCTTTCCTTGGCTCTTTGGTGAGGACTCTCTCTCTCTCTTTTGGCACTTCAGTGGAACACTCTCTTCACTGTGAACTTTGGTGACATTCTTGGCGATCTTAGCCTCATGTGTGCTGAAGGTTCTCAATGTATTTTTCAGCTTCTCCTGGCTCTTTGGATTTTGGCTTTCTAATTAGGACTTTGGATTCTTGTGAGATTCACTTTCAGATTCACATTAGCAGTCTGGAGGCATTAGGATTAGAATTTAAGGTATTTGTAGCTGTAAGAAATGAAATGGATATAAAGGGATAGAATTAAAAATATTATGGTTTTAAAAGATTTATTGGTAGCCATTAGAAAAATGAAGCCATGTGCCATGCTGAGAGTCATTTTAAAAGACCAGCGTCCTGTTACCTCCCTTCCCCATCCTGCTCCACTCCAAATCACCAAAGAGGAAGTGCCAATCCAACCTCTCACTATTTATCCTTCTGTCTACATTATTACACTTCCTCTCCACGTGATTACACAAGAGAGGAAGCCAGTTGGTTCTTGAGAAATGTAGTTTGAAAGAGCCCTAAATGTCCACAGGAAGATTAGATCAGGGACCTCAAAATTAGTTCAAGGACCCCCAAATTTACAATACCACAATAGCCAGGCGATTTTTTCTACATCTCTCATCTTTAATATCTTTAATATCTCTACCTTGCTGTAAATTAAAGCTGCTTACAGTCATTTTGACTTGAGAAATTAATTATTTTTATAAATATTTTTTATTTTTGTGTTTATTTTTATATAATATATAATATAAATATTTTTTATTTTTGTGTTTATTTTTATATAATATATAATATAAATATTATTTTATTTATTGTGTTTATTTTTTAAAATCCTCATATTTGTAAAACCCATTTTTAATTATTACAAGTTCTAGGTAACATAGTTTGTGGAGGAAATTAACAAATTGAGAAACTTTTCAGAGGAAGATAACCAGACTGGTAAAAGACTTCCAGGTCATACCATATGAGAAACAGTTGAAGGAAGTAGGTATGTTTAGCCTGGAAAAAGAGAAAACTATATTGGGAACAAATTAGCTATCTTTGAATGTCTATACAACTATCACATGGAACAGGGATTATATTCTACCTGATTCCTGGTGGAAGAATTAGGAATAATAGGTGGAAATTGTAAAGAAGCAAAATTANTCTCTCTCTCTCTCTCTCTCTCTCTCTCTCTCTCTCTCTCTCTCACACACACACACACACACACACACAATCAGCTCACAGGATTCAACTATTACTTTTATGTAAACAATTCAACATCTATGTCCTTCTCCAGTTTCTCTCTTGAAATCCATTCCAATCAGACGCTAAGACTTTTCACTGCTACTTCTAATATATGTTCCATTTGCCCCCTTATTTCCACTCACAGAGCTCCTCCCTTATTTCTCACCCATTTGATCTTTTGCTTGTATTATGTAAATAGTCTTTTTTTTAACAATATTTTTCCATGGTTACATGATTCGTGTTCTTTCTCTCCCCCCCAACCCTCAACCCCCTACCCTGTACCCAACGCACAATTCCACTGGGTTTTACATGTATCATTGATCAAGACTTATTTTCATATTATAGTTGTACTACAGTGGTTGTTTAGAGACTATATCCCAAATCATATCCCCATCAACCCATGTGTTCAAGCAGTTGTTTTTCCTTCTGTGTTTCTCCTCCCACAGTTTTACCTCTGACTGTGGATAGCATTCTTTCTCACAAGTCCCTCAGAATTGCCCTGGATCACTGCATTATTGCTAGTAGAGAAGTCCATTACATTTGATTTTACCACAGTGTATCAGTCTCTGTGTATAATGTTCTCCTGGTTCTGTTCCTTTCACTCAGAATCAGTTTCTGGAGGTCTTTCCAGTTCACATGGAATTCCTCCAGTCTATTATTCCTTTGAGCACAATAGTATTCCATCACCAACAGATACCACAATTTGTTCAGCCATTCCCCAAATGAAGGGCACACCCTTGTTTTCCAGTTTTTTGCTGCCACAAAGAGGGTGGCTATAAATATTTTTGTACAAATCTTTTTTCTTATTATCTCTTTGGGGTATAAACCAAGCAGTGCTATGGCTGGATCAAAAGGCAGATAGTCTTTTAAAGCCCTTTGGGCATGGTTCCAAACTGCCATCCAGAATGGTTAGGTCAATTTACAACTCTACCAACAATTCATTTATGTCCCAATTTTGCCACATCCCCTCCAACATTTATTACTTTCCTTTGCTGTCATGTTAGCTAATCTGCTAGGTGTTAGGTGGTACCTCAGAGTTGTTATGATTTGCATTTCTCTAATTATAAGAGATTTAGAACACTTTCTCATGTGCTTATTGATAGTTTTCATTTCTTTTTCTGAAAATTTGTATCCCTTGCCCATTTATCACTTGGGGAATGGCTTGATTTTTTTTTGTACAATTGATTTAGCTCCTTATATATTTGAGTATTTAGACCATTGTCAGAGGTTTTTATTACAAAGATTTTTTTCCCAATTTGTTGCTTCCCTTCTAATTTTGGTTGCATTGGTTTTGTTTGTACAAACACTTTTTAATGTAATGTAATCAAAATTATTTATTGTACATTTTGTGATTTTTTTCTAACTCTTGGTTTTAAAATCTTTCCTTTCCCAAAGATCTGACAAATATACTATTCTGTGTTTACCTATTTTACTTATAGTTTCCTTCTTTATATTCAAGTCATTCATCCATTCTGAATTTATCTTGGTGTAGGGTGCGAGATGTTGATCTAAACCTAATCTCTCCCATACTGTATTCCAATTTTCCCAGCAGTTTTTGTCAAATAGTGGGTTTTTGTCCCAAAAGCTGGGCCCTTTGGATTTATCATGGACTGTCTTGCTGAGGTCACTTACCCCAAGTCTATTCCACTGATCCTCCCTTCTGTCTCTTAGCCAGTACCATATTGTTTTGATGACCACTGCTTTATAGTACAGTTTAAGATCTGGCACTGCTAGGCCAAATTCCTTCATGTTTTTTTTTTTCATTATTTCCCTTGATATTCTTGATCTTTTGTTCTTCCAAATGAACTTTGTTATAGTTTTTTTCTAATTCAGTAAAAAAGTTTCTTGGTAATTTGATAAGTATGGCACTAAATAGGTAAATTAATTTGGGTAGGATGGTCATTTTTATTATGTTAGCTCGTCCTACCCATGAGCAATTAATGTTTTTCCAATTGTTTGGATATAGTTTTAATTGTGTGGAAAGTGTTTTGTAGTTGTGTTGGTATAATTCCTGTGTTTGTCTTGGCAGATAGATTCCTAAGTATTTTATATTGTCTAGGGTGATTTTTTTTTTAAACCCTTAACTTTCGGTGTATTGTCTCATAGGTGGAAGAGTGGTAAGGGTGGGCAATGGGGGTCAAGTGACTTGCCCAGGGTCACACAGTTGGGAAGTGGCTGAGGCCGGGTTTGAACCCAGGACCTCCTGTCTCTAGGCCTGACTCTCACTCCACTGAGCTACCCAGCTGCCCCCCACTGAGCTACCCAGCTGCCCCTAGGGTGATTTTTAAATGGCATTTCTCTTTCTAACTTGCTGCTGAGATGTGTTGGAAATATATAGAAATGCTGATGATTTATATGCATTTATTTTGTATCCTGCAACTTTGCTAAAGTTGTTGATTATTTCCACTAGCTTTTTAGTTGATTCTCTAGGATTTTTAAAGTAGACCATCATATCATCTGCAAAAAGTGATAAGCTTAGTCTCCTCATTGCCTATTTTAATACCTTCAATTTCTTTTTCTTCTCTAATTGCTACTGCTAGTGTTTCTAGTACAATGTTAAATAATAGAGGTGATAATGGGCATCCTTGTTTCACAGCTGATCTTATAGGGAATGTTTCTAATTTATCTCCATTGCAGATGATACTTGTTGATGGTGTAAATAGCCTTTTAATTTGTTTCTCAACCTTTAGTCTCCTCTTTCCAGTCCTTTCTCCACCATGCAGACTTCAGATTATTTTTAAAACATAGGTCTTCTGAGGCAGCTATGTGTCTCAGTGGATAGAAAGCAGGCCTGAAGATGGGATGCATTCAAATCTGGCCTCAGACATTTCCTAGCTGTTTGACTCTGGGCAAGTCACTTACCCCCAGTTGCCTAGCCCTTACCGTTCTTGTACCTTGGAATGGATCCTTAGTATCCATTTTAAGATAGAAGGTAAGGGTTAAAACAAACAAACAAACAAAAAACAAAAACCCCACCGGTCTTCCTATACCATCCCCTGGCCTAAGAAATTCTGATGAGTTTCTCTTGCCTCTAGAATAATATAAAAAACTTCTGTTTGCATTTTAAAGCCCTCTAAAATCTGACTCAAACCTACTCTTCCAAGTTCATTATCAGCTACTTTCTCACACTTCTTTCATTTCAGCCAAACTAACCCATTTACTGTTCCTCATACATGGCATTCCATGGACCTCTGGGTATAGGCTCCATGTGTGGAAGCTACTCCCCTCATTATTTCAGGCTCAGAGAATCCCAACTTCCTTCAAAAATCACCATATACCATCTAAAGGAAGCCTGTGTTGATCCTACCTAGTTGCTAGTGTGTTTCCCCCTAGGAATTACTTTGTATAAATTTTGTATTTGGTTTTCTATGAACAGGTCTATTCACTCAAAAAGAACCTAAGCTCCTTGAGGGCAAGGACTATTTAATTTTTGTCTCTGAAACCTAAATACTAAACACAGTACCTGGCACATATTAGATACTTAATAAATGATTGTCAGTTGTTTGAATGAATGGGATATCCTTGAGCATTAGACTGATTGTTATCATTCATATCCTTTTAATGGAAAGATAAAGAATTGAAATCTTTGACTACAGTAAATGACTACAGTAAATGTGGTCATCTCAAAATGAACAAGCAAAAATATTTTGAAAATAAAATTCATAAAGTGCCCACCATATCAAGTTTTCTTTGCCTAAAGTCACTCCAGTTTGATTATTACAAAGTACTAAAAACCTTAACAGCATAACTAAAAACAGAATAAATTAGCCTCCAAAATATACCCATGTCTCCCTCATTCCAAGATTTTCCTTCACTGTGTACTTTGACTTGTCTTCATTCTACTCTTATTTATTCACTAATGTCACATTTATACCTGTTCCATAAGGCTTTGATCCTTCAATTTCTTTTGGGATACTTTTTTTTTTTTTAGTAATTTCCTCTCCTGGCTTAGGAGCAATCTGTTTCTTTTTCAGTAAGTATCATCTCAATATGACAAGGGAAACTCACATAGAGGTTGACTTGACCATAAGCCCTATAAGTATGTCTTCACATTTTGAGAGCCTTGCTAACCCAGAAACACTCAATATGGAGAGAAGCCACACCCAAAGCTTAGGTTCCACATTATTCCTGCAAGTTTAAGCATATGCAGCAAGAAATTGGCACTCTTGGGGCCAACAACCCTGTTTTCAAATCCTTAGCCTGGGCACACCTGGCAACTCCACTATTATACTGACAGGAAGGAATACACTGTTTCTTCAATTTGGCATCTTTCAAATACTTAATAGCTTTTCAGATATGTATGCCTTTCGATGCTTAGACTGTTTCACGGGTATTCTTGAAATAGACCCAGAGATTTGAACCCCTTAGCTTGCATGATTTTGTGAGGCTCTCTGCATCAAGAGAGTACCTGTTTCAAATGATTACCTAGGATGGCTCAAAAGAAGAGCACTGTGTATTTTTTTCACCTGTTGCTCCAAGAAGATGTAGCATGTGCAGCAGCCACACACCATTAAAACCATCTCAGCAGATGGGTTAAACTAAGTTAAGGGTAGCAGATGGACCACAAATCCTTCAGTGAGTTAGTGGGGTGTCTACCTCAAGAATGTGAAGACTTCCCTCCGTGGAACGGGCAGATGTGAAAATTTTGTTACAAAAGCCATTAAAGTGGCTGAAACAGGTGCTGTGGAGTACTTAAAGCTTGGTCAGACATCAAAGATGCCAAGGTCTTCCACTGCATCCCAGCCCATCATCCGTTGTCTTGAATTTGTCTTGCCACTGGAATTCCAAGATTCGCAAAGAGAGAGTGAGGCTGACAACTCTGTTCACTCTCAAGTCAAGGCATCAGCTTGTGATGTCATTGGTCTTGGAAAACAAAGGACAAACAACAACAATTTTTCTTCAATTAAGCAAATTTATAAAGCATCTACTAGATGAGAAAACTCCCTCTACTAATTCAGATTAACACTTTTTTTGGAAACAAATTTTTAGAGAATTGTGTAGAGTACTAAGAGTCACATAGCTAATATGTGTAACAGGTAGGACTTGAACTTAGGCTTCCTGGATCCAAAGCTAGCTCTCTATTTCCTATATTATGCAAAATAATACAAGGTAATTTCCAAAGCTCTCTATTAGGGCTACTAACTGTAAGATTCAGGAAAAGTCTCTTGTCATAAGTGGCACCTGGGATGTACTTTGAATGAAGCTAAGGATCCTTTATGATGGAGGATATAAAAGAAATGCATTCCAAATGTGAGGGAACATTTGTATAAAGTCATAGAGACAGAAATAGAACTTTGTATATGGGAATAGCTAGCAGATCAGTTTAAATAGAACATAAAAGGGAGTAATATAATATAAGACCAGAAAGATTGGTAGGAACCATATAGAGGATGTTTTAAAATATCAGGATGAGAATTTTGTATTTTATATACTAGAGGGAATGGGGATCTATTGAAAATTTCTAAATAGAAGAATTTCATGATCAGATACCTGCTTTAGAGATATCAATTTGACAGTTGTATGCAAGGTAGTTCAAAGAGGCCAGAGATTAGAGGCTGATAGACTAATTAAGAGACTATTACAGGGCAACTAGGTGACTCAGTGGATAGGGTGTCAGGCCTAGAAATGAGAGGTCTTGGGTTCAAATATGACCTCAAATCCTTCCTAGATGTATGTCCCTCGGCAAGTCACTTAACCTCAGTTGACTACCCCTTACCATTCTTCTGCCATGGAACTGATACTTAGTATTGATTCTAAGATGGAAGGAAAGGATTTAAAAAAAAAAAAGGCTATTACACTAGTTCATCTTAGAGTTGATAAGGACCTGAACTAGGGTAAAGGATGTGTGGGGGGAGATAAAGGGACAGATATGGGATGTATTGCAGAGTGGAGACAAGACTTAGAAATTGATTGGACATAGAAATTGAAAGAGAATTGAGTCAAAGATCAATTTAAGGTTGCAAAGCCAAAATGAATGAAAGATTGATGATCTCATTAATAGAAATATAGAAGTTTGGAGGTGAGATAAAGTTAAAAAAATGTGTATAAAACGAATTCTACTTTGGATATTTTGAGTTTGAAATACTGTTGGAACATCTGGGTAGGCATGTCTAGCAAATAACTGAAAATTCAGGTTTGAAGATCAGAAGGAATTCTGAATATCAGATTGGATACAAAGGTTTGGGAGTCATCTATGTAGATGCTAATTAACGACACCAAACTTCTAGTTAAGAATGCAATGCGAAATGTTCTAGCAAAACCTAGCTTTTCTGAGAAATATCTATGAAACAATAGAGCCAAAGGAAAATATCACTGAGCTCCTCTGTCCTTTAAAAGTCATAAAGAGGCACAGAAAGGTGACTCCTAAAAAAAAAAAAAAAAAAAAAAAAGGGTGAATTCAGGACTGAGGCTTCCCAGCAGGTGATAGCACAAGGAAATTAGGCCAAGGTTGGTTTCAGTGGGTGTCTAGGAGCTCTCCAGAAGACCATCCTAAGGATCAGAGCCATTTCCAGGGACCACAGCCTAAGGTCAAGGATTGTCAGGTATGTGACAACAGAAGGAAAGATACTGACACCAGCAAGATGAGGGATCTGAAGATATTTCAGAAGACTGGGCTGAAGCTAGCAAAATCTAAGTCAAGCTACTCTAGGAACCAAAATCTGAAGGCTGGGTCTTTGGTAGAGTAGAAGGCTTTCAATCATTTCTTCTTTAATTTTTAATTTTTTTAAATTTAATTTTAACTCATTAAATTATTTTTCCCTTAGGCCAGAAAAATGTCTCACTTTGACCTTTTGTTGGCTCTATTACTCCAGAATTTGATTTGTGGCATGATTTTAAAGTTGCTTGAAGAGAATTCCTAGGTGGCTCAGTGGATAGAGAGACAGGCCTGGAGATGGAAGGTCCTGGGTTCAAATCTGACCTCAGAAACTTCTTAGCTGTATGACTCTGGGCAAATCATTTAACTCCAATTGCCCAATCCTTCCCACTCTTCTGCCTTGGAACTAATTCTTAGTATTGATTCTAAGATGGAAGGTAAGGATTTTAAAAAGAAAAAAAATGTTGTTTGGAGTGGAATGTTGGGAGAGTTCAGCTGGCTGGTTGCCCCTAATTTGCCCTCTTGGCTTTCAATCATTTCTATTGAGTAGAATCTCTGAAATACAAATACAAGAGACAAGAAAAACCAGGAAAGGTAGCAATCATATTATATCTAATAGCAAGAAAAGAGACTTTTCTTTTAAAATCCCATGTTTAATTATTCATGTTGGAACAGAGAAAGATAAACTCAGGGTCTTGGTAGGATTTTGTACTATTTTGTTTTACTTAGGAGAGTAAAGAAAAGGAAGAGTCAAAGAATATCTTAGAGAAAAATGTAGGAAAATGAGAGAACTTACTATTTCTCATAATCTGGGTGCATCACATGAAAAATGTACAAATGTGGAGGTGGTGGTGTGAGGAGCAAGAATCTCATGAAAGACATGAGTTGTTGAATTCAACAACTCATGTCTGAAATGGATGAAAGGAAGACAGCTAAAAGATTCCTATCAGACAGACTACTACTACTAAATGTGCATCCTACTTCGACCACTTTTTTTTCTTTGTAAATTGATAGAGAATAGGGAGAGAAATAATAGTATATGATGGTAGGAAACCATATTACAAAGGGTTGTATATTAGTTCAGGAGCATAAAGAAGAGCACAAGACTGAAGGGCTGCAGGAACTTCAAAGGAAGAAGCAGCAATAGCTCTAGTAGCCAAGGAGTTTTCTTCAGGTAAGGAATAAGCAAAAGGGGATCTCCCCATCTCATTAATCAAGGAAATATGTGCAAAATTGGTGGAAATGCAAAACTTTGTTGAAAAATATCACCCTGATAAAGCTTTAACAAGAAGAATTGTAAATTTGTTAAATGACCAGATAATTTCCCACATTAGAGGAATTTTCTGAAATGCAGACAAAAACAAGCATCAGATGGACAGGTTTCTTGTGAAGTTTATACCTAATGAATCTCAAGCAAGGTGCAGTGGTGATAAGGGACAGAAAATAGAGAGAAAGAACTACAGAAGGGCAATTAGACATTATGGAAGAAACAAAACTGTCGTTATTTATATATGGTCTACTTATCAAACCCTAGACATTCTATAAAATTCATTGAACTAATTCAAAATTTCAATAAAACAGGATACAAAATATCCTCATTATCAGTTTTTCTGTATATTATTAACAAAACCTAGGAAGAAGAAATGAGGGGAAAAAACCAAATTAAAAAAAAATAATAATTACTACAGAATGTAGAAAATATCTGGTACTCCACCTACCAAGACAAACTTGAAACTTAGATGAATACAACTAAAAAACAACTTGAAGAGAAATAAATGAAGAGTGACAGCTAGGTGGCTCAGTGAATAGAGCACCAGGCCTAGAGTTAGGAGGACCTGGCTTCATATCTAGCCTCAGACTCTTCCTGTGACCCTAGTAAAGTCACTTGACCTTGTCTGCTTTGCCCTTGCTTTTCTGTCTTAGAATTGTTACTAAGGCAGAAAGTAAAGGTTTAAAATAAACAAATAAAGACATACATTTGGAGTTATAGTCACTGCTTATGTTTGGTCCATTCAAAACACAATAAAAATGATGGCACTACCAAAATTTATTTATTTAGTTCCATGGCTATACCCCAAAAAGGTTAAATATAGAGAAAAAGAATATATATAAATATATGTAAGAATATTACAGCAGTACTTTTTATTATAGCAAGTAATTAGAAAACAAAAAGCATGCCAATCAATTAGGGAATGACATTAAATGGTGGCATATAAATGTAAAAGAATTTTATTGAGCCATAAGAAATTGATTGGGATTAAGAAAGTTGTTTTCAAAAACTGGTACAGAATGATATGAGCAGAACAAGGAGAAGAATAAAATAATAATGTGAGGGGAAACCACTCTGAAAGACTTCAGAAAAGATGGTAGAGAAGGTTGATAAAAGAATACAAGTCATTTCTCAATTCATAGATGGCCAAAGGATATGAATAGTCAATTCTTAAACTAAGTAATTAATTTACTCTGATCTATAATCATGCAAAAAATGCTCCAAATCTCTATGAATAAAATTCAAATTAAAACAATTCTGAGGTACCACCACACACCTATCAGATTCAGATTGGTTATTACGACAGAAAAAGAAAATGACAAAACCTGGAGGGGATAAGAGAAAGCTGGGACACAAATGCATTATTGGGGGAGTTGTGAACTGATTCAGTCATTCAGGAGCACAATTTGATCTATGTCCAAAGGGCCATAAAACAGTACATACCCTTTGACCCAGCAATACCATTGCTAGGTTTGTATCCCAAAGAGATTTAAAAAAACAAAAGGAAAAGAATGTATATATACAAAAATATTTAAAGCAACTCTTTAGTGGGGCAAAGATTTGGAAAGTGAGGGTGATACCCATCAATTTGAGGAATGGCTGAGTAACTTATAGCATATGATTGTAAATGAATATTATTGTGCTATAAGAAAAGACAAGTAGGAGGAGATCAGAAAAACCTGGAAAGACATATAAACTGAAGCAAAGTGAAATAAAAGGAACCAGGAGAACATTGTACAGTGACAGGAATATTTTTTACAATGTACAACTGCAAATAATAGCTACCCTCAGCAATATAATGATCCAAAACTATCTCAAAGGACTCATGATAAAAAAAAAAGGTCATTTACTTCCAGAGAAAAAGGACTGAGTTTGAATATAGACCAAAGAAAAATTTTTTTACTTTCTTAATTTTCTGCCCTATTTATTTCCTTCCTTTGGATTGGTAGTGATATACATACATAGGGAATGAATGTGATTAATATGGAAAAATGTTTTATGTGATTGCTTATGTAAGATCTATATGAGATTGCTTACCATCTCAAAGGGGAAGGAGTGTGGGGGAAGGGAGGGAGGGAGAGAGAAAGAGAAATTTCAAGACTCAATAGTCTTTGAAAAATGTTGGAAACTTTTTACATGTAATTGTGGGGAGGAACAAAATAAAAGGAAGACTTCGGAATGCTAACCAAAGGAGGGAACAGTCATGACTTCAGAACTTTGAAAAAAGGTGATATACTACAGGTATAGAATGGTAATTCATTCTTAGATGTGTCTGAGGTGTCGATTTATTTTGCTTAACTATATTATACACAAGGGTTTCTTCAAAAAAAAAAGGGGGAGAGAAGGTAGGTTATTGAATAGTGGTAGACTTGAAAAAAGAAGAATGAATAAAAAAATTTAAATGCAGAGAAAAAAGTTTAGAAGAGGATACAAATAGAAGAATTTTGTTACTACCTTGTTAAACTAGATAGTTTTTCTTTGAAAACTGGACTTAAGAGATTTATGGTTTCTTATTCAAATCCTTTTACCTATTCTTTGTGTCTTGACAATTTTGTGTTTGTAAGGAGAAAGGCTGAAATTAGTCACTGACTGATTGATTTCTCCCAGCCAAAGATGTAATCACAGACGATGAGGTATTAAACTAAATGTAATTAGGAGGAAATATAGTCACAGAAAGTAAAGGTAAAGGTGAAAAGAGCCAAGGAAGCATTAACAGTTACCCACTTTATGAAATATGAAGTTCTCCCTGATGCAATTAAAGAGGTAATTAGACATTATCTGACAGAAGTTTGGCCAGTCCCCTGTCTGGTCTTAAAAAGCTAGCTTTGTAGCTAAGGAGCAACACTGTGAAGTGTGTCCCCTGAGTCCATACCAAAAGGCATCAGTGGGGTCAGAAGAGAGAATTTCCTTCTCTCCACTCTTATTGGGCATGGCAGTTGAACTACTTTTCCAGGGGAAGAAATTCCCTCCAAGCAGAGATATGCATTTTTTCCAGACAGACACCCAAAGAGACAGATAGAAGTAATCAAATGAAAACATTTGATCCGAGAAGCAGCTTCAAGGAGTATGGCTTCTGAGTGCCAAGAAGAGAGCAGGCTATATAGATCCTAGAAAAAACTAGCCCTGGTAATCTTGAATAGAGCTATGAACAGGAGGGTTCCCTGGTATCCTACTTAAACAACCTATTCAAATGAGATGTTATGCCCAAGGTGGAAGGGAGAGACAAAACAGAGGAAGGTCTTCTATGGCCTTCTAGTACCTAATGCAGGAATTGCTTTGGTTACATCTGTTCCTTGTATATGTGTATCACTATCAACACACTCTGTTTCCATTCTTCCCATGTATATTTGTGTATTAGTGAGGGATGGTACCCTATGAGGGAAATCTTTTGTAACTATTTTCTTACTATGCTAACTTAGTAAATGCTGTTGTTTTGAGTTAGGTCTACTGACTAACTTAAAAGAAAGCTTACTAGTAGGGACTCCATAAGCTAGAAATTTAGGAGTGCTAGAATCTGGGAATAGCAGCTTGCTTTCTGGGGATCCAAATTGTAAGTGTGTAGAGAAAGTTAGAGCATAACCCAGAGTTGAGTTCTACATTGAAGTATTACTAAGTTGAGAGAACTTAGAAAGAAAAGGAAGGAAAGAGACAAAAGGGGAAAGAGAGGAGGAGAAAGGGAGGAGGGAAGGAAGAGAGAGAGAGAGGGAGAGAGAAGAGGAAAGGGAACGAAGGGGGGACAGACAAGGAGGAATAGAGGAGGTCTCATACCAGAGGCTTAAGGGATACTCACACCTATTAAGTAAGAAGAAGATGATGATCTAACAAAGGAGAAAGAAGGAGCTGTCAAGCAGGTAAGTAGAGAATGAGTAGAAAGCAGCATCAAAAAAGCCAGGGAAGAAAGAGTGTTTGGGAGGAGATGGTGATTGAGTCAAAAGCCACACAAGGACTTTCTCAAAGACTGAGGAATAAGTAAAGACCGTTGGAGTTGGCAATGAAGAAATTTTTGATAACCTTGGAAAAGTAATGAAGTTAGAAGCCACATTTCAAGAAGCAGAGAAGTGAGGAAATGGAGGTTTTGAGTAACTCAATCCTTTTAAGAAATTTAAGACGCTGATGAACTGGGAGGGCAGAATGTTTGAGGGAACATTGACATACATGTTGAAGTTCCCAAGGAAAGTCTGGAATAGAGAGAAAGTCTATGAGTCAATTACTGGTTGGTTGTTTCCCTTCATGCTCAAAGAGGACCAAAATGACATCACTGGAAATGTCTTTTGACTTGCTTATTAATTGGATTTAACTGAGTCAGAGTTGCTCAAAGTCATCAGTCTCATTCTCCTTCAGAGTCATCAAAGTCCAGTTGCAAGACACAAGCTAATATGAATGGTGATGGCTCACATGCAGTAGATGACCTTGACTTCTTCAATGTCTAAGTTCTAAGTGTTCTGCAGTGCCTGTTTATACTTGCCTTAATGGCCATTGGTATAAACCAGTTGTTAAAAAAATAAATGTTTAGAAGTCTAAATTCCCCAAATGGAGGCAGCAAAGATGTGTTGAACTTAGAATCAGGGGTTTGAATCCTACAAAGTTGTTTTTTATTTAACTGGAGGGGGCAGCTGGGTAGCTCAGTGGATTGAGAATCAGACCTAGAGACGGGAGGTCCTAGGCTCAAATCTGGCCTCAGACACTTCCCAGTGGTGTGACCCTGGGCAAGTCATTTAACCCCCATTGCCTTAAAAAAAAATTAACTGGAGTTTAAGCCTGGTCAATGTCTGTCTGCCTCAAGCAGTTCTCTAGGACTTAATAATTCATTAAGTTATAAATATATTGTGATATGAACTAGTGGAGGCCATCCTCACACTAGGAGTTCATTCAGACTGATCACAGATCTTATGACAGCAAGTAGTGCAGTAAATAGAGCACCAGGCCTGGAGTCAGGAAGATGAATTTAATTCTGCCTCTAACTGTAGCCATGTGACCGTGGAAATGTAATTGAACTTCTACTTACCTTAGTTTCCTCATCTTTAAAATAGAGATAATAATAACCTCTACCTCCCAGGGTTGTTGTGGGGATCAAAAGAGACAATAATTATAAAGTGGCTTAGCATAGTTCCTGGCACATGGTAAATGCTATATAAATGTTAGCTATTATTATTTTCTTTTACATTTTCAATAATTCTCCTAAGCTCATTTCTATAGTTTCTCTTTCACAGACTTCAAGGCCTGACATTCACAGTCTACTGCCAAGATTCACTCTCTCATTTTTGGTATGAGCATCCTGTCTTCACTAGCATACCTCCAATTCAATCAGCTAATGAGTCAATCAATCAACAAGCATTGATTAAGATCTTCCTATGGTGGAATCTTAGCAGAGGGAGTAGGTGGCTCAGGGGATAGAGTGCTAGACCTGGAGTCAGGAAGTCCAGAGTTCAAATTCAACCTCAGACACCTATTAGCTGTGTAACCCTGGGCAAGTCATTTAACTTCTGCTTGCCTTAATCCACTGGAGAAGAAAATGGCAAACCACTCTGGTACCTTTGCCAAGAAAACTATGCTATGGACCATGGAGTCATGAAGATTTAGACACAACTGAGCAACAAAATGGTTAGAGATACCATCAAGCGCTGGTAATAAAGGTAAAACTATATACAACAAGCCCATATTTCCTGGTTCATCTTTCCTCTTTAAAGTGAGAGACACCATGCCAAAACGGGTAGGGCATGGAATAAGGAGTCAGTGTGCAAGACCTAAATTCAACTCCTACTTAGACACTCACTAGCTATTGACTCTGGGTAAGTCACTTTCTTTGCCTCAGTCTCTTCCTCTATAAAATGAGGCAGTTTGCCTCAATCATGTAAGGTCTCTACATTGACGATCCATGGATTAATAATAATCTATGTATTTATCTCCAGGTTTAACTTTAGGCTTTCTCATGGGAAGAAAGTACAGGTCAGCAGTGTGTGTGTGTGTGTGTGTGTGTGTGTGTGTGTGTGTGTGTGTGTGTGTCCTTTATTTTTGGAATTCTCTGCATGTTATCATCTGCCAAAGCTCATTTATTCACTTTCCCTAATCAGGACAAGTAGATTAAATAGTTTCTTTTAAAACTCTGCTTCTCCATTTCTCTGTTGTAGTTGTATATTTTAATGAACGCCTTAAGTGCTTTTCTGAAGTTCTGCAGATAAACTGATGGTGAAAGGGGCAATTCAAGAAATCTCAGATGGGGGCAGCTCAGTGGCTCAATGGCTAAAGAGCCAGATCTAGAGAGGGGAGGTCCTGTGTTCAAATGTGACCTCAGACACTTCCTAGCTATGTGACCTTGAGCAAGTCCCTTAACCCTTATTGCCTAGCCTTTACTGCTCTTCTGCCTTGGAACCAGTACACAGTATTGATTCTAAGACAGAAGGTAAGGGCTTAAAATAAATAGAAGAATCCTAGATGAAATAGAATGGGATGGCAAATCTAGAGCAACAGGTTCAAAGACCAAAAAGCCTGTATATAAAGATTAACCCATACTGATCCTTGCCAGGTAAACTCTCAGTCAAAATGACTTACCCATAATTTGTTTCACATCCAGTATAGAAATGATACTTAAGCCATCTAGAACTAAGAACAATAATGTTACAAAAATTATTAGTTCTTTTCCCTTTAATTTTTCCAACCAAGTCAATTTCCTTGTTATACTTATGCTAGTAACTGCTTTCTAGAAAGGAAGCCTGGTTACTTCAATTTACCAAAATAGACCTTTTTATGTCCATTAGAACAGCAAAGAGGTAGCATGATATAGTCTGTAAAAATCATTTTGATCTGAAAGCTTTGAATAAAAGCTTTTATGCATGCCACAGATCTTATTGATTTCTTCCAAGAATAAAGTAGATAAGCTAGCAGCTGATTCTAATAAGATCCCAGATTTCCCTGTAATTAAGAGTAGTGTGTATTAGAGGGGGAAATAAACCCAGTAAATCAATTAAATTGTATCTCTATAAAGTAGCTAGTCTTAAAGTCTCGTTTCATATGTTTCTGGTGAGTTCTAACTAACAAGAAAAATCTACAATGTAAGAAAATTGTTGAGTGATTGAGGGATTAGAACAGCAAGTTCTTAATTGTGGGCATTGAGAGAGCTACACCAACTTCATCTTGTGACTCAACTCAGGAGCTAGCTTAGTACCTTTTCTATTCAATTATGGGCCTGATCCAAATTCTGTCTTGTGAGAAAAGTTTATTCAGTTGTGGGAACTGGAAAAAAAACCCTTTATTGCATTGTTTGAACCTAGCCCTGTGTGGTTGGGAAATTAAATCAGCTAGCTATTCCTGTGGTGTAGAGACTTAGCCAAGGACTCAAGTTAGGTTGACCAAAAATAGTCAGGTCTAAAGACTGATTTAAGAAGTTTTCTAATAATTGCCTATCTCAAGCAACCCATATGTCTTAGAAAACTGTCCCCATATTGATCAATCAATTATGGGTTCCACGTTCCTTTGATTATTATATACAGACACTTGGGAGGAGTGGGGTGCCTTATTTCCTGAATTTATGGAATTGTACTTATTTACTTTCCCACTCCCAACTGGGAAAGCCTCTACTTTCTCATCCAATTAGAAGTCAGAACACCTAATGAATTGTTTCCTTTGAATTCATTGGTTTTATTTGATGAATTGTTTTTTAATGTTTAAAAGCCTATTTCCTCCTATATTTGAGGTTCAGCCCTAAGCTGAGCAAGGGCTTGGCCCCAATTTATTAGGCAATTGGCATGCATTGTTTAATAAATCAATATGCTCAGAAGAGCAAACTTTAATTCCTTAGTCATTTCATCTTTTGCTTGTTACAACAATAAACAACCTCGTCTCATGATTAATTGAAGAAAATTACAGAAAGTTACATAATCATCCCTATCTCCCTCCCCCTTCATCCCTACTTCTACCTCCCCTTTCCAAAACTGAAGAAGGGGAAGGAGCAAGTAGAAGATGGTCTCATGTGTAGAATACTAGTCCACGTGACCCCTAAGAGCTATAGAGAGAAGTCTAGCTTGGGGAATTGCCTGGGAAGATGTAGGTGGAACAGTGGGAGGGTTCAGGGAGTTCAGGATTCCCTGCAGCTTTAGCTGAAATGATACTTATAGATAGACTGTGAAAGCTTGGACCACAATGGCTCAAATTTACTTCCTCCAGGCAAGACTAACCCTAGCTGGAAAGGAGAGGGCAAGAGAGTATGTCAGGAAGCTTCATGTTCTCTGTGCATCCAGAAAAGTAGGCAAGTTAGAGGAGCAGAGAGGGTGCAGTGTTTTGAAATCAATTTATTAACACTTGCTGCTGATAACAGTATAATATTCCAGACCATCCTTCTTTGATTTCCAGTTTGAAGCTAGAAATCTCAAGAGTCCAATTTCCATTGGCCAGGTAGCAAGGTGTCTGTGTACACATGCGCACATGTATACATATATATATATATACATATATATATATACACTGCAAGAAAATAACAGTACAAGGACATTTCCATTAGCATGTCAAAAGGAGGATTAAAAGCATTTGTGTAATTATGTACTTTTTGTGTTATTCTACTGTTTTGACCTCCACACTAAAACTGTATCCTTGGAAAGCACTTATACATTGGAGGAGAAAAAATATATTTGAAGTAGTTAAAGGAACCATCATGGTTAAAAGGAGGAGCAATTCCCTGAGGAAGAAGAAATAGAACTGAAATCAGTATCCCAGAGAGTACAAACTAAAGTCAGGCCAGCTTGGGAAACTGGGTTTATCTGGAGGCCTGAAATACAGATGATTACCATCATAGCCATGTATAGCATAAAGGTCAAGCATGCCAGTGTACCAGACTCATGATCTTTGAATGTCTCAGGTTAAGGCTGATAAGTCTTATTTTTATTTATTTATTTTTTACAAACCTCTTATCTTCTGGTTTAGAATCAAGATTAAGTATTGGTTCCAAGGCCAAAGAGCAAGTAGCACTAAGCATTTGGGATTGATTGTCCATGATCACACAGCTAGGAAGTATCTGAACCCATATTTGAACCCAGGACTTCCCGTCTTTAAACCTAGACTCTATCTACTGAACCACTTAGCTGCTCACTCAACAAGCATTTATGAAACAGACAGAGAGAGAGACAGAAGGAGAAACAGGTAGAGAGAGAGGGAGGGAGAGAGAGAGGGGAGAAGAGAGAGATAGAGAGACAGACAGACAGAGAGAGAGAGAGACAGAGAGAGAGAGAGAGAGAGAGAGACAGAGAAAGAGAGAGAGACAGAGAAAGAGAGAGACACACACACAGAGAGACAGAGAGAGAGAGACAGAGAGATAGATAGAGAGACAGACAGACAGAGAGAGAGAATCCCAGAGATGAGACAGTCAGTGAAAACGCAGTCAGGTGATGGAATGTGTTGTATAAAGAACAGCAAAAGGAAGGCTGTGGGCTGTGATAGGGTCTGCCATGAGGCTAGGTACCAGAGTTCAAGTTGAAATCTTCCTGGGCTGAGAAACAAGGAATTTTGGAATTTTCTATTCAAGGAGAGGGCAGAAGCAATGACTATGATGGATAAGAAATTTGAGTTGGTTGCCACAGATACACAAGGTGCTGAACTGAGGACCAGAGATAGAAAGCAATTCCTGACCAAGAAGCAGGATCTATACCAGGATGAAAACAGAGTTTATGTTAAATAATCTCTCCATTCCTTCTCATCTTGTTCAATTGATAATGATCACAACTTGAACTTCTGTTTAGCTTTAGTGGCAATTAAAAAAAACAACCCTTACTTTCTGTCTTAGTATCAGTAATAAGACAGAAGGGTGGTAAAGGCTAAGGCAATCCGGTTTAAGCAATTTGCCTATGGTTAGTTACATAACTAGAAAATGTCTGAGACTAGATGTGAACCCAGGTCCTCCTATGCTAGTTTAGTGGCAAATTTTAAAGAGTTAAGAAAACAGACTATGGATCATTTACAGTTTTGGTTGTAATGGAATTGCATGCTATAGCTAGGTCTTGAAGGGTGCAAAAAATGAATCCCCATGAAGTGGTTGCATATTTCTAATTTGCACTATTCCATACTATAATTATATAAAGTACGGCAATGGGTTCTAGGCCAATGGAAAGATTTAGGATGAATTCAAATAATGAGACTACTTCAGGGGATTCTTTAGTCACGCTAAACCAGATTTTCCACTTTGATGTACTGTGTCCTTTTCATATGGCTGTATTGTCCATTATAGACCTAGAACTATTAGTAAACCAGAGTAAATTGTTTAGACTTCATTTTTTAAATTTCCATCTTAGTTGGCTATGCTAGTAGGACCCAACTCTTAGCGATTTCTTGCTTGTTATCTGCTACTATCTAAGCTCATAGGTTCCTGGAGATTTAGTGTAGTTCCCCAGTCTATCTTAGTACAGCTAAGACCTTCCTTTTACCCACTGTTCACCTTGCCACCATGTTCCAGATCATAGTTTCCAGAAACAAAAGATGAATCAGAATCTTTGGCCAAATCAAAGGCTTATAGCAGAAATAACACAAGACTTCCAGTCAGGAAGATAGGTTCTATTCCTGGTTTCTCCACTAACTAGCTGTGGTGCTTTCAATAAAAGACTTGACCTCCCATTTTCTCCATTCAAAAGGTAAGAACAATAATAGCCGGCATACCTATCTTTTAGATTTGTTCTAAGGAGCAAAGTAAATAATGGAGGTGAAAGCACTTTATCACTATAAAGCCTCACATAAATGTCAGTTATCATGAAAAACTATGGAATAAGTGAGACCAGAGTGATTGTGATATATTATCCAAGGGGGTATTATATGTGAAATGTAGTTTTTTCTCAAGAGTATAAGGTACTTCAAGAATGATCTCTGGTGTTGCCACTATCATTATTAACATTGTCATCTCATCACCGTCCTGGAGCAAATTATAGATTTAAGCATATGTGCCTGTATCTAAACTCTTAGAATGAGTTTGGTCTTTTCATTCTTTTTTTTTTTCCTGGAACATCTTTCCTTTTGGCATTCTGTTATCATCCATTATTTCCAGATGTTCCATTTCTCTTACTAGTTTTACATTCCATAACCTGTTTTTTTTAAAGCTTTTAATCTCTCTTATGTACATATCTTCCTTCAGTCATCTAGTCAAGGTCTTAAGAGGGTCATTTGTGCCATCTGTAGTTTTCTGGATGTCTTTCTGATTTATAAGGCATCAATGGCTTCCAAACTAGCATATAGCTTGTAGACACAAGATGGGAGCTTCAAGTTAATTTCAGGTTTTCTGTTAGAGACAATACATAATCACATTGCTGGGCTTCTCCAGCACAGCCTTTCCTCAGCTATGATTCACCCACACTTCATTTTATCTGAAGAAGCAAAGTTTTGCTTCTTGTTTTCAAAGAAAATTTTTTTTATGTTGTCATTAGTTCTTATCTTCTGCACCAGTCAAAGTAAGTTTGTAGATCATTTGTAAGGAACACAGAATATATACAACATTTGTGCTCCACTATCATTTCCGTGATTCGATTGTATAAATCATGAGAGATCTTTTAAGAAATTCTCTAAGAACCATGTTGCTAATGAGGATTTGCTCAGATTGTCCACACCAAGCCTCATCATCAAAATTCAGGAGCTATTTTGGGGCCGTCAGCCAATATTTCTCTAAAAATAATCTGGTGACTGGCTCTAAGATATGTCGTCATTTTCTTTCTCTTCTCCATTTTCTCTTTTTCTGGGGCTCTGTTCTGAAAGTTAATGTGAGAATGTACCACTGAACCTGCAAGTTCTTAGCATTAAATTTCAACGCTTTCCTGAGAGTATGTTCATGAATGTTGCCCCACAAAGTTTTATCTGGAAGCATTAATGCTTTAGATTTTTAAGAATTCTCTCTCAAGGGCTTAATAGTTTTTTCAACTTGTTGGTTTATTGGTTTTTTTTTTTTAAATTGGAACATTTCCATTCTTTCATCAATTCACAAAACCTTGAAACATCTGTGCTTGGGAGTGGTGTCACATTCAAGTGAAAAGCATTTTTAATTTCTTTGTTGCTGCATATTGTGGGACAATCAAAAGTTACAAGCTTTTAACATTATACACAATCTCCTGCTGGCAATCAGATTGTATTCCAAAAGTTCTTTGTAAAGCCAGTTTTTTTGGAACACAAAACGCATTTTTTTAATAGAAACTGTGTTATATATAAATAGTGGTTAGAGACTCAGGCTAGTCTCTGAAACTCATTTTGACCATAATGCTTTTTCAGTGGGGGAAAATGATTGAAAACAATAGCTGCAATTTTAGAAAAGATTGAATAAGAAGTTTTATAATTTTATTTTGGATTAATGGCAGAAAACCAAGTTTGATTAAAAGGGGACAAGGTAATAGAGGGTCATTCTGAAAGGGATTTCTGGGTATTTTTAAGCCCTCAGTTTTCTCATCTGTAAAACAAAGGAATTGGACTTTACTCTAAAATCCTTCCCAGCTCTTAATCTATGTTCCCATTCTATTCAATTCACATTTATATAATATTTTCAAGCTTGCAAAATATTTTATGTATTTTGCCACATTCGATTCTCACAACAATCTTATGAGGTAGGTGCTATTATTATCCCTTGTCTACAGATGAAGAAACCTAGGCTCAGTAAGCGATTTGCCCAGGGTTGCACAGTTAATAAATGTCTGCCATTGGATTTAAACCCAGGTGTTCCTGACTCCAAGTCCAGCACTCTCTGTACTATGCCATGGCACTTGCTCTCTAAAACACCTAATTTAACTTCAAAATTTATGGCTTAGGAAACAGGGCAGTTCAATGGAAAGAACATTGGATTTGATTTAGAAGGATTCAGATCCCAGCTCTGCTGCTCACTATCTTAGTGACCTTTAGCAAATGACTGAATCGCTATGGTTTCCTCCCCAGTTTCTTCCTCTGGGAAGTTAAAGGGACTAGATGGCCTCAAAGGTCTTTTCCAGCTTGAGATCTATGATCCTATGACTCTTTTCTTTTGATATATCTATAATTTTGGTTTGCTATTCTTATCGTTATGCATGAAGGAATGAATGAAAGAATGAGTGAATTTTAAAAGAATTTATTAAGCTCTTACTTTGTCTCAACCATTATATTCAGCATTAGGGATACAAACACAAGCTAGCAAAGACAGTTCCTGCCCTACAGGCACTTATAACGAAAGGAGAGCACAAAGGGGAGCTAGAAAGATAAGGAAATGAGGAGGGTGGAATGTAGATTGGCATGGTTCAGAAATGCCCAGTGATGTTTAATTTTCTGGTTCCTGGTCAAGATAAAGCAAAAGTTCACCTACCAGAGTCAAGAGTTCCATGGGCAGAATCTAGGATTTAGTAGGAGGGAAATGATGGATCATGATCTCAACTTAGCAGGATGATTTGGAATAATCTTTCGGGGGATATTTAGGGTGCTCATAAATGAAATTCAATAAGTATTTATTAGGTACTTCCTATGTGTGCTAGGACACTGGAGATACAAAGACAAAAATTAAGCAAGACAATCCCCTGCTCTCAAGGAGCTTACCGTCTACTGTGTAGTGAGGGAATTGTGGAAATTAAATGAAACACCCTGACTTCACTTGTGACTCAATTTTAGATTTAGCTCATTTCCCTTTCTATTCAATCATGGGTCTAGTCCAATTTTTGTCTAATGAGAAAACTTTATTCAGTTGTGAGAATTGTGAGAAAACATTGTATTGTTTGAACTTAGGCTGGGAAGTTGGACTACCTCTACTTGAGGCTTAGAGATCCTTAATTAAGGACCTAGGTTATGCTGACTAGAAGAAACCCAGTCAGATCCAAAGGTTGATGCAAGGAGTTTTTTTACAATTGTCTCATCTCAAGCAACCTATTTGCCTTGTCTGAAAACTGGCCCTGTAATAGTAAATCAGTTATTATTTCCATGTTCCTTTGATTCATAGACCCTTGGGTTGGGGTGCACACTTATTTTTTGATTTCAGGGAATTATACCTGTTCATTTTCCCCTTCCCAAATTGGAAAATCCCTCATTTTTTCTCCAATTAGAAATAAGATGACCTAATTTTGCATCCTGGTTTGTATCCTGTTGATTGTTTTCTTTTCATTAATTGCTCTTATTTGATTGTTTTTAATGGAAAAAGAATTGGTTTCCCCCTGTATTTGGGGTCCATTGCCAAAGTCAAAGAGTCTTGTCCCAAAACTGTTGTTTTTTCGGTCGCTTCAAATTCCACTTATCACAGAAGAGACAAAATATATACAGATATAACTACAACATACATGCAAAATAGACTATTTGGAGACAAGGTATGGAGAGAACTAATAGCTGGAGGCATTAAGAAAGGCCTTATGTCAGACTGATATCTAAGCTGAGCCTTGAAATAAGCTAAGGATTCCAAGAAGGGAAATGAAGGGGGATAGCATTAATGAGGGCACAGGGACAAGAGTTGGACTATCCTGAACAAGGAATACCAAGAAATGAAAAAGAGTAGAGAAAGAAGGGGAGAAAAATTTTCCTGAGACACACACATACAATATATATTTATACGTATATTGCATATTCCATGTTTTGCCCTTAATTTCAAGATGGACCAATGATATTATGGGATGATGTCTTAACTTCTGAATTGGATTTTAGTGAATCAGAATTACAAAAATCTATCAGCCTTATTCTCTTTTCCAGAATCAGCCAAGTACAATGGCAAGACAAAAGTCAGGATGATTATCAATGGTCCAGGATATAATGAATGGTTTTGGCATCTTCAATGTCTGACTAATTTCTAAGTGCTCCACAACAACTACTTAAGCTAACTCCATGGCTGTTGGAACAAATTGTTCTCATCTGCCTATTTCACCAGGGAAAGTCTTCATGTGCTTGGGATAGATGTCCCCCTAACTCACCGACAGGTTTGAAACTTAGCGGTTACCTTCAACTTGATTTAGCCACCTGTCAAAATGGCTTTCTGAAGTGTGCCTACTGGGCACGCTGCAGGTTTTTGAGGTCACAGGCGAAAGTTAGGTGACAGGTAAACGCCAGAGATGGATAAACAGCCCTGAAAAGGGCTTAGCAAGCAATACCAGAGGTTCTAGTCCTCTGGGAACACCCCCATATGCCCATGCATATGTATATGTGCAGATAGACAGAAAGGATGGAAAAGGACAGACACTGAACTTAAAATTTTGTCAGGACATAGGAAACTCCTGAATAAAAAAAACTCCCTCTCCCAATGTAAGATAGCATCTTCTTTTCAACTTATAATCTTATAAAGTTGTATAAGTAGAAGTATATGCAAACCTGAAAGAAGTAGGGGAAGGAGCATTACTTGGATTTCACTTTCTTCTAAACTACTCATAAAAGGCAAAAAACACACACAAACATATGCACAAACATACATGAGGAGTTTTATTTACATAGAAATATATTTAATTCAACAATGTTATAGATAGAAACAGAAAGAAGGGAATGGGAACCATAATAGAGAGGGCTGATCTAGAGAGTGTCAGTCATAAGCAAGATAAACCTTAAAATTTGAGGGAGAAGAGAAGGCTAATGTGTGTGTGTGTGTGTGTGTGTGTGTGTGTGTGTAAACACGGTAATAACTTAAAAAATCAGGGAGAGAAGATATTAGAGAAGGAAAAAATGAGAATAGAATGAAAGAAAATAACAATCCTAAGAGTGAATGTGAATGGAATTCATTTATCCACAAAATGGAAGAGGTGAGCAGAATGTATTTGAAAGCAAAATGAAATAATATATTATTTATAAGAAACATACTTGAAACATTCACATACAAATAGATTTAAAAATAAGGTGCTGGAGCAAAATCTAGTATGTTTAATATAAACACAAACAAACAGGGGAACAATTATAGTGTCAGACAAAGCAATGGCAAAAATAAATTGAAAAGAAATGAAGAAAACTACAGTTTTCTGGAGGTAACAGACAATGAATTGATTTGAATACTTAATGTATATGGACCCAATTGAATGACTTCAAAAATACTTAAAAGGGAAAAAGAACATTACATGGAGAATTTCAAAGAGAAATAGTCAATAAAACTATAATAATGGGGAATTCAGTTTACCCATATAAACCCTAGATAAATCAAATAAAAAATAAACAAGAAAGAAGTTAAGTACCTGAATAAAAATATAGAAATATTAGATAGGAAAGACCTCATGAATACTGAATAGAAATAGAAAGTAATGTATATATTTTCAGATATCAATGGTATGTTTACAAAAATAGATCATGTTTTAGAACAAAAAACTCCCAAGAACAAATGAAGAAAAGCACATAGTCTGTATGGATCACAAGGCAATGCGATTTATTTTAAAGGGCCATTGGGGGGAAAAATTAAAAATTGATTGGAGAATAACTTAATTCTAAAGAACTGTTATGTCATAGAATGAATGTTAGAAATGATAGATAACTTCATTAAAGACAATAACTACAATGAGATGCTATTGTAAAATTTCACAACAAATGAAGAAATAAAGAATATTTTATTAAAATTTTTTGTTCAACTATATGCCATTAAAACTATGATAAATAGTTATATGACAAATGAAATTGATGAATACTTATAAAAATACAAAATATCCAAATGACCAAAATATGAAATAGAAAATTTAAACAACCCAATTTCAAGGAAGAAATAGAATAAGTCATAAATGAACTTCCAAAGCCTTCAGGACCAGATGGATTCATAAACTAATTCTGCCAAACATGCAAATAACAATTAATTCTAATATTTCATAAATTGTTTGTAAAAATAAAAGAGTCCTACCAAATTCCTTCCCTGACACAGATATGGTCTTCACACATAAACCAGGGAGAAAAAAAAAGTAGAAAAAGAAAATTGTGAACCAATATCCCTTATGAACAAACATAGTAACTGTGAACTAATATCCCTTATGAACAAATGTAGTTTTACTGGGGTATGTCTGCTGTGAATGCTATAGCTTCTTGGAATTGCAGATGAGAGTTGGATGAAAGGTGGACACTAAAGATGGAGAAGGCAAACCTTCACACCAGAGGTTCTAGTCCTTCCTGAACAACCCCTTCCACCTACAAGCATTCTAAGTTGGGAATAGCCAAGACTTCTTTCCAATCAAGTTAAAATTCAAGTATTCATAGTAGGCATGATGCCAGATAAGACATATGACCTTTTCCTTTTTGCCTCTTAAGACATAAAACATGCCAAAAGACTCCAATTGCTAAAGTGTGAGGAAGAAATGTAACTGTAGTTTAACCAAAGAACACAAAGTCTTTGCTGGGTGATCTTTTGAATATTCATCATTGTAATGCAACTTCCCTCCTTTGCTTTGTTTACTGATCTACAGAATGTCACTGTTCTGAGTCATTCTCCAATCACAAAGAGATCAATGTTGGATACAGATGTCTGATCAGAGTTTGGACCTTGGGGACTTGTTGCCGGATTTCTTTTTATCCCAAGAACTAATGAACTGAACATGACAGCCACAAGCTTGCTATTGTAGAAGCTTATTAGTCAGAATTTCCATCTCCTAGGTTTTGTTGTAACACCTGTAATACTTGCATTGTGTTTTTGTTTTGGGCTTTTTTTTTTAAAGAGCCTTGATTTGTGATTTGACAAGAAAGGGTAATAAATATTTGCATGCCACTAACTTTATTTTGATTCTCATATTTGGCTTTAGAAAAGATATACATTAAAATGCTCTAAGTCATAGACATGTTATAGTAATATATATTTATTAAGCATTTACAGCAGGTAGAACACCTTGCTAAGCCCTTCTTTGGGAGAGATAAAAGTTTAGATAAGATATTGTCCTTGCCTACATGAAGCCTTCAGCTAGTAAGGGCTAATAAGTTGATTTCAGTCTAATAAGTATCTTATTAAGATACAAACCTCTTTATTACAAAATATTATATTATATATGTATATATAAAATAGAGAGTTAAAAAACAAAGAACTATGGGAAATCTGAGGGAAAAGGGGAATTGAGGAATTTTTCACCAAAGATTTGAGTAAGGCTTTTAAGGACAGATAAGACTTCAGCTAGCAAAGAGAGAGATGGAAATCCAAGAGGGTCAGTACTTTATTTCTTTGGGAGAGGGCATCACAATGCCTGCATTCTTCTATAACAATGATGGTGAACCTTTTAGAGACAGAGTGCTGGACGCCACCCCCAGACCCAGTGCTATGCCTGTGCTCCCCTCAAGACTGCCCCCCCACCCCCTTACCCCAGGCAGAGGGAGGTTGCTGGGCAGAGGGGCAGGTGATGAGAGGTGTATGTGGAGAGGAGGAAGGGAACAGTTCCATTCTGAGGCCCTCTGGCTTTCTAGTAACAAACTCTGGAAGGTGACTGCAGGCTTGCCCACAGAGAGGGGTCTGATTGCCCTTTTTGGCATGTGTGCCATAGGTCCACCATCACAGCTCTATAAGGTCTTTCCTGATGTGATCATTCCCTCTGGTTGTTAGTATTCTTTCCCTCTTAAAATGACTTAGTACTAATGTGTATGTTTTGTGTTTAACTAATTGGTATTGGTATTGCAAGTTCTTAGTTGACTTTGAGTAACATGAAGGCAAAGATTTTTTGTTTTCAACTTTACATGTGCCTAGCACACAGTAGATACTGGATCTAATTGAATTATTCTGCTGATCAATGTATATTGTGGGGCTGATGCCACTGGAAACCAGCCTCTCTCCTTTTGAACTGGCATCAGAAGGCAATTATTTCTGGTAGTTATCACTACAATATTCCAGATAGTTATAACCCCAAACTGGGCATCAAGAGCAGTGCCTCAGGTATTATTAGAAAAATTTCTCTCCCACTATCAGTGTAGGCATACTCTGCCCCCCCCCCCCCTTGTCAGGATGAAGAAAAATCCATCTGCCAGTAGATTGATCCCTCAAGATAACCCATGAATCACCTTTTGTATCTTCTGAGGTACACACCCCCTACTCTAGAGACTATTGGTCTAAATGATTCTTTTAGGTTTCTTCCCATTCTATGATTGCATGATAATGCATGGGAAACATTTTTATATCCTTGGAAGAAAGTTTGTCCAAAAATATGAGGCAGTGAGTGGTATTACATTATTAATATTAACTAAAATAGGACTATAAATCATATTAAAAGTAGGGTCACATTGGGAAAACTTCCATTATACTAGACACTGAGTACAATAGTTTTACTTGATTCTATTCTATATTTATCAAATGTTGCTATGTACAAAGGTTTATGTTTATGAAAACACAGAAGAAAAACAACTGCTTGAACACATGGGTTGATGCAGACACAATTTGGATGTAGACCACCCTAGAACAATTATCAATAATATGGAAATAGGTCTTGATCGATGACACAGGAAGAAACAGTGGAAATGCATGTCAGCTACTGGGGGTTGGGGGGCTGGGTGGAAGGGAGAATAAGAACATGAATCATGTAACCATGGGAAAATTTTTTCTAAAAAATAAAAAATTAAAAAAAAAAGGTTCATGTTAAGCACTAAGAGGTACAGAGATTTTTAGAAAAATGATAATACACTCTTTGCCTTCAGGAGTCTGGGTTCAAATCCCAACTCAGACACTCATAATTCGTGCGTATTTGGTCAAGTTGTATGACTTCCCTGGACCTATTTCCCCAGCTGTAAAATGAAGCAATTTGACTCTATGACCTCTGAAGTCCTTTCCAATATTTACAGAGATATAGGATTTATTTCAAGGAGCTTATGACCTAAGTGCAAGATATGGATTCCACTTCAGTATGATACAAAGTAGAGTGTGATAGGGGCAAAGGAAAGTAAGGCAAGTGCTATGAGAAGTGATCCAGAGCCATGTTTATGGTTTATGGTGGAGGGTTCAAAGCCCACCTGGACTACTGTCAGCACACATATTCCGTTAGCAGGTAGAAACTGTGGAGTTTGGAACCTAAGAAGCTTTAGCCCTACCTCTTTGAGGGCCGTCCTGACTCAGTTCTATTTTTTCTCTTCTGGAGTGTTCTCTCCAGCTCCACCATGTTCCATAGGATGATTCTTCATAACTTCTTCCTTAAAGGAAATTTGGTCTTGTTCCAAGGTCTGTGGTTTTCTTCCACTCCACCCAAAGTTGTCTTCAACTTAAAAGTAGATTGGCAGGATGCTATCTGCTATTTTCCAGAAGGCATTATGTGAGTCTTCATCTGGGTACTAAAATTGCTACTGCCATAACAGGTCTATCTAGAGCCATTGCCTACTAGGAGAAAAAAAAATACAAGAGAACAATGTTCAATGAAGCACTTTAAAAGTATTCCCTGTTTCTCTTTCCAACTCACATGAATTGTAAAAAAATTGACATGGGAAAATATACCTGGAGGTAGCAATGAGGTGGCCTAGAAATTAGAGGTCTGGGATTCAAATCTGGCCTCAGACTCTTCCTAGCTATGTGACCCTGGGCAAGTCACTTAACCTCAAAAGCCTAGCCCTTATCATCTCTTGCCTTGGAATTAATACTTAGTATTGATTCTAAGACAGAAGGTAAGGGTTGGGTTTTGTTTGTTTGTTTGTTTTTTAAGAAAAAAGAAAGTAAAAGAAAAGAAAATATACCTGGGTTGAAAAAGGAACTTTGTTATGTTATATTTTATAGGGTTTGATGCTTATAGGAAGGCAGGGTAGAGGGGTGATAAGAGGATCTTAAATTTATAGATTTATATTTCAAGATGATCTCAGGATTATAGAATCATGGAATTTTTGAAGTTCAAAGGGACTTTGTTTTATATGTTTCTTAAAAAAAATTTAAAGAAAAAAATAAGCTTCAATCTGAGACCATCAATTTTCTGTCTAGAGGCAAATAGCATTTTTTTTTTATCATGAATTGTTTGGAGTCCTGGCAGATCATTGAGTCAATCAATTATTAAGTATTTCATAGTTAATTATCTTTACCATGTTATTGCTATGTATATTGTTCTTCTGGTTCTACTCACTTCACTTTTCATCAGTTCATAAAAGTCTTTCCAGGTTGTTCCTGAAACCATCCTGCTCATCACTTCTTATAACACAACAGCCTTCCATCACAATCATATGCCACAACTTATTCAACCAATCCCCAATTGATCGATATCCCTTCAATCTCCAATTCTTTGCCACTACAAAAAGATCTGCTAGAAATATTTTTGTACATATGAGTATTTCAAAGGGACTTTAGAGGTCAACTGGTCTATTCCACATGAGAAAATTGAAGTATGGTTGAACCATCTTGATAAATAAATGGCAGATCTGAGATCCAGGCACTGGAGTTATGAAACTCCTAAACAGGAACTAATTAGCAAAAGCCTCCTTCCAAGCCAGCAGCTTTTTGATAGTTAACATCTATACCTATGTGAAATATTACAGTATTTTCTGATTTTTGGTCATCTTGCCTTCAAAACAGTTTCAATGATGATTCTATAATGTTTAAGAAATACATACCCCACCAATTTCCTATCCCCAACAGGAGAAATCACAGAAAGGAAGGAGTGTGGAAAGAACTCCTGGATTTAGGGTCCAAGGACCTGTGTTCAAATCATGGCTCTGTAACCTTGAAAGAGTCACTTGACTTTCTGGGCCTCAGTTTCTTCATATGTAAATTGAGAAGGTTGGACTAGATCATGTCTAAGGCCCTTTTTAGGACCAATATCTGTGATACTATTTGGTAAATTAGGCAGTGTTCTAGGAACAAAAGGGCAACCGATCCTGACATACATTTAAACAATTATTTTTTAGCTCCAAGTCAGGAACCAATTAGAGACTTTTTTCCCCCACTAGAACTTCCTTGGATACTCTTAAATATTAAGGTTTAATGGCTATATAGGGTATCTTGTCACTGAGGAAGGTGACCTGTGTCTCAGGCTGCCTATTTTATTTTCTGACAGTGAGAGTTACAGGAGGAAACAAAAATTCAATTTTTCATTTCAAATGGAAATAACACAAACACAGACATACCCCAGGAGCCCAAACCTGCTCAGCTTGCCAGCACAGGCTAATTTAATCACAATCACAACTAATGATGACAAGGGGAGATAATAAATAGCTAAAATACCATAAGATAGAACCATATTGATAAATTCATCCATCTCTTACTTAACATTCAAGCAAATGAAAAAGCAAACCAAAATCTTGATAAAAGCAAGCCAGTTGCACATGAGACCAAGGCAAATATTCTCCAAACACCAGCCTTGGAGTATTCCTCCCTCCTACCAGGTATTTATTGCTTTCTTCTTAATAAAAATATTCCAGAATTTGTGGAAAAGGACAAGACCCAGGGCTTGTTTCCTCTACACACACTAGTTTAATTTAAGAAGATGAATGTATAGTTCTGGACTGAATTTCACATTAAATTCCAACACAAAAGGAGACTAGGCCTGCAATAAGGATACAATATGACTCTTGAATCTTGAAAGTGAAAATGAGACATACTTCACTATATCAATTCCAGTTTAATGTTTGTGGTTGTAAAATACAATCTTGGGCATCACAAGATTGGTCTCTTTGGGGAAATGAGCCCTGTATCCAGGCTAGGAAATCCAAATGGCCCATCTAACTTCATCCTGGCAAAACCTGCATTATTATCTATCATCATAAAGGAAATTTTTTTTGAGAAATTAAAGAATGACATGTGGGAGGACTAAAGGTAAAGGACCTGTAAAGAATTGGCTCATATTGCTGTAGATTAATAGCTATTCTCAAATCTGGCATTTTTATAGTTCTTTAAGGGACCTACCATCTTAGAAAACCATCATTCTTAGGAGACCTACCCTCTTTCCTTTCCCCAGGATAGCTAGAGAGGCGGGTGGCACTCTTCTTCCCAAAACAGGATGCTTGACAACTCACAACACTTGAGTGAGATGGGAGTCACCAACTTTTTTGCCTCTAAACCAGTGATTCCCAAAGTGGGCGCCACTGCCCCCTGGTGGGTGCTGCAGCAATCTAGGGGAGCAGTGATGGCCACACTTTTTTTGTGTTACATTCTATTCTGAGTTCAATAAATAGTTTCATAATTTCCAGGGGGTGCTAAGTAATATTTTTTCTGGAAAGGGGGCAGTAGGCCAAAAAAGTTTGGGAACCACTGCTCTAGACAGATGGAGGGGCTCTAGGGTTTACTATCTGGACTGCCTCCTCTGAAGATCTCTAGCACTGTCATTTAACCCTCGGATTAAACCTAAGAAACTGGACCTTGTCATCTGACCTACAGCTTTATCTCTAGAACTTCCAACCCTTTCCATTGGCCCTGCACCTGAACATTTTTTTTAAATATAGTATCTTCTCCCAATGAAAGTATGTTCTCCTCAAGAACAAGAATTGTTTCATTTTCCTATTCGTAATTCCCCTGTTGGTATTTCAGTGCTTGGCACATAGTAAGGGATTAATGAATTTTTTTTCTATCCCTTAGGTATTCACTCATTCATTCATTTACAGTATTCTGAGCCAGGGTGAGGCCTAATTAAAATTATGAAGTCCACAATTTGTGTTGGGCTCCCCTTCATTCTCCTTTGGTTATAGTGGCATCCTGCTCAAGGTTACCCTTAGGCACTATGTATGCTTTGAAAACATTCTGACCTCTACTCTTCTCCCAACTCCCTGCCAACAGCTGGATTTAATCTCTCTCATCTCTAGATTTTAACTAATCTGACAAATTTATTCATCCTATAGTGTTAATGGGTAAAATGACTTTCTGACTGTAACTCTCAGATAACATCCTTGAACTTGCTTTCAGGGTCTCTGAGCCTGTCATGCAAAAGGATAAAATTAATCATGGAAGTTTCAGTCATCTGGCAAGCATGTATGGGAGGAATTTTTTTTGAAAAAGGATCTTTTGGGACCCCATTAATTCTAAATACCCATAAGCACTTGCCAATTCACTGGTCAGACATATTCTAAGATTAAAACTCATTTCCCCTGCCCTATTCTCATCATATGACAAAGATTCTAATCATTACACATTGTGCCCCAATGCTACTGACCTTATTCTGTTTCTTCCAAGCTTGGACTTACCAAAATCCAGCATCCTGAGGTATGTTTTGACCTGTCAATCGCTGAGTTACAATCAGCTCTCCAAATTTAAAGCTGGAAAGTGCTCAGAGGTCATCTAGTCTAACTCTCTCATTTTGTAGGTGAGGAAAATTAGGTAGAGAGAAATGTCCTTTCTAGGTTCCACTCCAGATTCTGGACTTCTTTCTCTAACCTGGCAGCTTCCTTATCCTTCTTTCCCTATCATCTTCTCACCTGGAAGATTCTTCTATCCCTGGAGTCTTCTCCCTCTAGAACATCTCTCTGTGAGGCCCCTCTCTTGGATTGCTTAGTTTCTCCCAGAAACTCCATTTTAAAGATGTGCACAGGACAATCATATTCTCTCCTTTGTTCCTCTCTCTGAGTTTTACTTCTGACTTTTCAGACTCCTTTTTCCACCTCTGCTTTTGAGCTTTTATTTATTATGTAATCTTTTTCCAATAGATTATAAACTCCTTGAGGGTAAGGACTCTCTTTTTTGCTTCTATTTGTAGTTCTAATGCTTAGCATAGTACCTGATGCATAATGCAATTTAAATGTTTGTTGGTTTGAGCTAACTTGGCTTGCTGCATTGTTATATTCCTATCTAATCAACATAATCCAACCCATTACTGTCTGACTGGCAGGTGGGATATAAACTTAGAAATATGAATAATAGGCAGTCCCAGTATGAGAGTTAATTTTTATTTCATTTTTGTTGGTGCCAACATCTATTTTTAGAAGTTCACTGTTTGACTCCTTGGCACTATATCGGGCAATGACAATAATAATATTTTATCTAAGACAGTGCCAGGCTTGGAAGAGTATCAAATGCTTTATAATTTTTATCATAAATATGACCTCATCCCTGAGAAGCAAAAAAAAAGATTTTTAATTCATTCTTTTTTCCTTAAGAACTTTTAAATTCCATAGACTTACTAGTTGTGTGAACCTGACTGAATCTCATCAGGCCCCTATTTCCTCCATCTTTAAAACAAAGGAGTTGGACTAGACAATCTGTAGGGCTCCTTCCCATCTAGATCTATGACCTCATGAGGAGTGAAAAGTCATGAAAATTTTTACTTAAATAAAGAGAAACTCTTGAAGGTTTCTTTGGCTCCTGACACCATATCCCAACAACATTCTAAGCCTGGCATTTCTGAGTCTGGTGTTGCTATTAGAATAATCATCAGGGCCAGTGGGATCTGTAGGCAAGAAACATCAGGAATTGATGTTTCCAATGATGCTTGAGACAAAGGAATTTCTGCCTTCCCAAAGTCAGACAATTCCTTCCAATGGGTTGGGTCCATTCATGGGGCAACAGGGATAGTTCACACTTTCTGAGATCTGAGGTATGCACTTTCCCTGTGAATTTAGTATCTAAAAGATACTTGGTGGTAATAGGTCAATGAATGATTGTTTGGGACCAGTATCAGAAGGATTACAAGGTTTGGGAAGGCCAACAGGATAAAGCTTACAAGATACCAAATTCTATTAAAAGAGTTTATTTAAAGTTAGGGAAGGTAGGGAAGGGAATTGGGATGATCTATCTAAGGAATATATAAATAAGCCTCCCCACCAAATCTAGTTGTTATCTTCAGAAAGATTGTATCTGCACTGTCATTTACCTCTATGCCCCAAAGTCCCAGTTCCTACAATAAATACACTTCACTAACTAAAATTCTCCCTTTAAATGGTGATAAAGATGGTAAGGCTGGAAGTTAAGCAGGAACCAGGGCACAGTGAAAGGTTCTCACTGACAGATAGCTTTAGGTGTCTCAAGGAGCTCTGTTGTAATATCTATCAGTCAGCAACAACAGGAACACAGGAACAGGTTGTTGGTAAGATGGATCAGAAGGACAGCCACAAGATAGGGAGAATAGCCAGATCTCACAAGGTCTACCCAAGGAGATGAGACACACTCAACCTACTCCTTCAGCTGTCTCTTAGAAAAAGCCCTATCAATTCCCTAGAATTCTGGAATCTTTCTGCTTCTGTCTTTTTAGCAGCTCCTGCTCTTTCCTTATTTCCTCATAACACCTGGAGGTCCCCAGCAGTAACCCATATAATGCTCTCGCAGTGAAATTTGTCACACTTTTGTTACTATCCTAATGTGAATACTTAAAGCAATATCTCTTTGGACATCTTCAAGGAGAAATGGTCAGCTCTGTATGATGTCAGGATCATCCTACTATCTATCTAGAGCAGTGATTCCTAAAGTGGGTGCCACTGCCCCCTGGTGGGTGCTGCAGCGATCCAAGAGAGCGGTGATGGCCACAGGTGCATTTATCTTTCCTATTAATTGCTATTAAAATTTAAAAAATTAATTTCCAGGGGACTAAGTAATATTTTTTCTGGGAAGGGCCAAAAAAGTTTGGGAACCACTGATCTAGAGTCTACTGTGAATAGCCAACATTGACAGCCCATGGAACCCACCTACTACTGAACTTTGGACAACCCCCTTTAACAACTACCTGTTGGAAACCTACATGAAGCAGGTGATTAGCCAAGAGTCTTAATCTTAGCTGCCTAGCTCTTTTACCTTCTTCTTGTGTTAATTTGTATGCGTATATGTTTTTCTCTTCCTCATGATCTGTATTTTCCCTCTTCTCTCTTCTGTACAGGTCACTGAATAATAGACGGTTTTCCTTTTCTTCTGATGTCTTCTTCCCCCCTGTCCTTAAACTCTAGTCCAACCCTCAACATTAATGTTGTTTTCCTAAAAAAAAGATCATCAACACAATCTAATCTGCAGCTTCTTTGTTTTTTTGCTATCAACAGAATTAGGACTCCATCTATCAAAATTTTTTTGAGCCTTCTACAGTTGGTTATCTCCTCTCTTAAAAAAACAAAACAGAGGGGGCAGCTGGGTAGCTTAGTGGAATGAATCAGGCCTAGAGACGAGAGGTCCTAAGTTCAAATCTGGCCTCAGCCACTTCTCAGCTGTGTGACCCTGGGCAAGTCACTTGACCTCCATTGCCTACCCTTACCACTCTTCTGCCTTGGAGCCAATACACAGTATTGACTCCAAGATGGAAGGTAAGGGTTTAAAAAACAACAACAACAAACAACTCTTAAAAAATTCCCCAAGCATCACTACAGAACAGATATAGTTTTAAATGAAATAAAGACATAAGCACCTCAAGATTATTTGATAGATTCAATTTGTACATAAATTCTGAAAACCAACAGGAAGATACCTACGTAGGAGAGATGAGAGAAGTGAAGGCCCTAGGAATACTGGGAACATTTTTTGAGAACCTAATTTCTTTTCTTTTTTTGCTCCAAACATGGGCTAAATTACTCTTTCAGTTTTACACTCACTTACTTTATGGTCTGACTCTCTTCTTACTAGACTTTTGAAATCACATTCCAACCTAATAAAAATCAATAAATATTTCTAAGTGTTTACCATGTAACAAGGCACTACTGTGATCAGTACTGTGGGGATATATAGAGTTCAGACACTACCTGCTTCAAAAGAGTTTTTACAGTCTAGTTGGAGAGACAAGACCCAAGTATTTTTAAAATGAACTGATAAATATTTGAATAGCTAATGAATGAAGGAATGAAAAAGCATTTATCAAACACTATATGCCAAGTATAGCTCAAATTGCTGGGAATACAAATACAGAAGAGACAGTTTGTTCAGTCAGTTTTTAGTCATGTCCAATTCTCTGTGACCCCATTTGGGTTTTTTTTGGCAAAGATACTGGAGTGGTTTGCCATTTTCTTCCTCAATCATTTGACAGATGGGGAAACTGAGGTAAACAGGATGAACTAGTAAAAGTCTATGGACAGTATCTTCAAATAGCATGCATTCTAGAAAGGGGAAGATGATACTATAGGGGTTTGGTGGATTGGGGAAGGTGTTGTGGTCTGAGAAGGGCCAGAATGGTGAATAGAATCAGAGTGATGATTGACACAACTTTCCAAAAGGAAAGGTAGTGCCAGTTTGACTTTAGTTTCTAAAATTAGAGGTGGAAATGTGATGGAGATATGCTAGTGGGGCATGGCAGAAAATGGACTGGTAAAAGATCTCAAAGGTCTGGAGTCTTCTAGATAGAGGGCTGAATTTGTGTTGGTGCAGTCTCCTTAGAAAAGCATTGCTCCAGAACGAGAGTTCCAAATCCAAAGCTTTTCCAGGGCATGTTCTTTGGAAGTCCAGTTTGGAAGGTGCTGTAGCAGCATCTGTAGGGAAGCATGACAGGAAGATGGTTAGAGTGGCACAGTATATAAATTCCAAAAAGACAGTAACTGATACTTAACTTTAGAGATTATTTCAGACTGGAGGTGAGAAGAAGGCTTTATCAGGGAGCTGATTTTGAAATTTTGAAAGATGGGTAGGAGTTGAAGAGGCAAAAAGGAGAAGGGAATTTCAGAAGTGAGAAATGGCATAAAAAAGAAGCAAGAGAAGCAAGTTGAGTGCATGGGACAGCTTATTTGGATGGAGAGGATGGTTCATGGAGGAGAATAGTGGAAGAAAAAGTTAAAAGTCTACAAACATTTTCAGATCTCTCTTGTCCCCCTACCCTTTTAAAAAACCCTTACCTTCTATCTCAGACTCAACACTGTGTTTTGGTTCCAAGGCAGAAGAGTAATAAGAGCTAGGGGGTGAGAGGTTAAGTGATTTGCTCAGAGTCGCACAATTAGGAAGTGTTGGAACTAGATTTGAACCCAGGATCTCCCATATCTAGGCCTGGTGCTCTATCCACTGAGCAACCTAGCTGCCCCCTGCCCCTTCACTTTTTTTTTAATAATTTTTATTTTTTAGAAAGTTATCATGGTTACATGATTCATGTTCTTACTTTCCCCTTCACCCCCCTGACCTCCTCCCCCACATCATAGCTGATGCGCATTTCCACTGGTTTTAACATGTCATCAATCAAGACCTATTTCCAAATTGTTTATAGTTGCATTGGTGTGGTAGTTTCAAGTCTACATCCCCAATCATGTCCACCTCAACCCACGTGTTCAATCAGTTGCTTTTCTTCTGTGTTTCCTCTCCTGCAGTCCTTCCTCTGAATGTGGGTAGCATCTTTACCATAAATCCCTCAGAATTGTCCTGTCATTGCATTGCTGCCAGTACAGAAGTCCATTACATTCTATTTTACCACAGTGTATTGGTCTCTGTGTACAGTGTTCTTCTGGCTCTGCTCCTTTCACTCTGCATCAATTCCTGGAGGTCTTTCCAGTTCACATGGAATTCCTCCAGTTTATTGTTCCTTTGAACACAATAGTATTCCATCACCAGCATATACCACAGTTTGTTCAGCCATTCCCCAATTGAAGGACATACCCTCATTTTCCAGTTTTTTGCCACCACAAAAAGCGTGGCTATAAATATTTTCATACAAGTCTATTTATCTATGATCTTTTTGAGGTACAAACCCAACAATGGTATGGCAGGATCAAAGGGCAGGCATTCTTTTATAGCCCTTTGAGCATAGTTCCAAATTGCCATCCAGAATGGTTGGATCAGTTCACAACTCTACCAGCAATGCATTAATGTCCCAATTTGGCCACATCCCCTCCAGCATTCATTACTCTCCCCTTCTTTCATTTTAGCCAATCTGCTAGGTGTGAGGTGATACCTCAGAGTTGTTTTGATTTGCATTTCTCTAATTATTAGAGATTTAGAACACTTTCTCATGTGCTTATTGATTGTTTTGATTTCTTTATCTGAAAATTGCCTATTTATGTCTCTTGCCCATTTATCAATTGGGGAATGGCTTGATTTCTTATACAATTGATTTAACTCCTTGTATATTTGGGTAATTAGACCTCTGTCAGAGTTTTTTATTATAAAGATTTTTTCCCAATTTGTTGTTTCCCTTCTGATTTTGGTTGCATTGTTTTTGTTTGTACAAAAGCTTTTTAATTTAGTATAATCAAAATCATTTATTTTACATTTTGTAATTTTCTCTAACTCTTGCTTGGTTCTTGCTTCTCTAACTCTCTGACAAGTATACTATTCTGTGTTCACTTAATTTATTTATAGTTTCCCTCTTTATATTCAGGTCATTCGCCCATTCTGAATTTATCTTGGTTTAGGGTGTGAGATGTTGGTCTAAACCTAATCTCTCCCATATTGTTTCCCAATTTTCCCAGCAGTTTTTGTCATAGTGGATTTTTGTCCCCAAGTTGGGCTCTTTGGGTTTATCATACACCGTCTTGCTGATGTCACTTACCCCAAGTCTATTCCACCGATCTTCCCTTCTGTCTTTTAGCCAGTACCATATTGTTTTGATGACTGCTGCTTTATAGTATCCCCCTTCACTTCTTAAAAAACAGCAGCACACAAATCTTTTCTTGTCCAAACTATTTTTCCTCCTTCTTTATCCCTTCATTACTCATCTGCTTCTCCTAGTCAGTCTCTCCTTTGCTTAGCAGAGCAAATGAAATTAATTCTGTCTGCTTTACCAAAGAGAGAGGGTTCATCAGCATTCCTGGAATCTTGTGACTATCATCATCACTATCATTATTATTTCTCTTAGTGCCATTAGTGCAGGGAAGTGACAGCTCAGCAGCTAGGTAGCAGAGAGAATGCTAGTACTGGAGTCAGGAAGATTTCTTGAATTCAAATCTGACCTCAGACACTTACCTAGCTATGTGACCCTGGGCAAATCACTTAACCGTCTTTGCTTCAGTTTTCTCATCTGTAACATGAGCTGAATGAGGAAATGACAAAACACTCCAGTATCTGTGCCAAGAAAACCCCAAATGAGGTCACAAAAAGTCAGACAGGACTGAAAAACTCTTGAATCACAAGGTGGCCCAGTGGCTGAGCCTAGAGTCAGAAAGTCTTGAGTTCAAACTTGACTCTAGACACACAACTAGGGCAAGTCACTTTAACTTCTGCCTCCCTTCGTTATCTCAACTTGTAAAGTGGGGATCATTATAGTGCCTACCTCATTGGATTGCTGTGAAGATTAAATGAGACAATATTTGTAAAACCTTTAGCACAATGCCTGGCACATGGCAGAAACTTAACAAATGCTTGTTCCTTTCCCTTTTAACTCAAAAGTTTAAGTGAAAATTTTGGAATCCCAAACACAAAATTTCCCAGGGGAGCAAGAGCTTTTGCCCTTTGCTGATATCTAAATTCTCTTTGTGTGGACTCCCTCCTCAATGCAGTCTTTTAGACCTCTCTTTCTGTGAAGCATGGCAAGGACTTATAGCATACAAAGTCAGAAAATCCCTCTGGCTGTGACAAGAATTCACAAGTTGCCAAGTAAGCCCTGTATGTCTTCAGGCTAAGCTATTTCATGGAGTAAATTTGGACTGATGTTCTGGGTAAGATGGTTGGCGCAGGGGGAGGAAGCACGACAGAGCTCCTTCTGTCTGACTTTCCACTGAATTATTCTGGATAAGGAATGAGGGAGAAATATAGCCTTCCAGGGCCTTCCTCACCCTCTCCTCCAGGGACCGCCCATAAACAGATTAAATTTAAGGGGAAAGTGACTACTGTACAAGCATTTTAGCTGGCTGTATGCTTGATATGAGTCAGCTGTGCGTTATTGTATCATTACACAGTGGCAAGCTAAAATATTTCGTAATACAGACACCAGTGGCATCTGCACTGTATCTACACTTCCCCCATTCTAGCTCTCAATTCTATGATCTATAACATAATATGATTTCCATTTCATACGTCTTCTTTGTGCTCCTTATGACCCTCTGTTCTGCCACCATGTTTTCGTGTTATTCTTCTCTCCTCTCCCAGTCCATAAATCTTCTTCTAGTCTTACTTTCCTTCCTGTCCAGGCCTGACTCCTAGGTCAACCACTTTGATAATGATCTTCTTTTTGCCACTGTGCCCCCTTGATTTCCTGCCATCTCTACTAATTTAACCATTAATCTTGGTTGATTACCGCCATCCTCCTTCCCTTTTCCTCCTGAGTTGAGAACCCTTTTGGAGGAAATTACAAATGGTGCTGCCTGAGACTATGGCAAATATATATTCTCCAAACTCTTCTGTGATCTTACTGCTACCTGGTAGTGGAGAGGGCATATGGGGGTGTTCAGGGAGGACTAGCACCTCTTGTCAGAGGACTTGGCAAGCTCTTCTTAGGCTGCGCATCCACTTTTGTTGTCCACCAGCTCTCACCTATGGCTCCAAGAAGTTATAGTAGGTATAGCAGCCACACCCTGGAAAGACTTGGCAGACAGGCTAAACCAGGCTGAGGAATAACCAATAAAACTCAAACCCATCAGTGAATTAGAAGGATGTCTACTCAAAGCATGTGAAGATTTCCCGCCATGGAATAGGTGGATGACAACAAATTGTTCCAAAGAAGATAGCTGAAATAGGTACTGTGGAGCCCTTAGAGCTTGGTCAAACATTGAAGTTGCCAAGGTCATCCATTGCCAAGGTCATCATCCCAGACCAGAGCCAGCCATCTTGACTTTTATTTTGCCACTGGACTTAGATGACTCTGGAAGACAGAGTGAGACTGATGACTTAATTAAATCCAATTCACAATTCTTAACTGAGACCTCACCTATGATGTTATTGGTCCTCTTAAAAAAAGGAAGGGCAAATTACAAAAACTAATGGCAACTCCTTTTCTTATGTCTTATTGATTCTCATGATACCCTACATAAATACTCTAAATCTCTTTTCTCTTCAAATTTCCCAACTTCACTAGCTCTTCATTCTCAGTGAGATCTCCACCTCCAATCTCACTGAGAAGACTGAGGCTACAATGCAATCTCCTCTTTTTCTCTTCACTTATCTCATCCTTTTAAAATCTTCATACATCGTCTCATACTTCTCCCCAGTTTCAGAGGAAGGAGTTGCTGTACTCTGCTAAATAAAGCCAACTTGTCTACTTCTATCCTTGATCCTGTCCCCTTCGGCCTCCTCTATGACTCTAGGCACCAATTTTCTCCCTTTTCATATATCTGCAGTGTCTCCTTTATTTTCTTCTTTCCCTTCACCTACAAATATGCTTAGGTCACTCCACTCTAATGAAAGCTATTGCTTGACCCTAACAACTTTCTCTATTCTTGAGTTATTCTCTTATGACTCTTCTTTTTTTTTCCCAGCTAATTAGAAAGAGCTTTCTCCATATCCTCAACCCCATTTATTATTCAGTGCCTAGGTACTTCCTCTCCCCACCACTCTGCTGAAACATCTCTTTCTAATATCCTGAAATATCCCCTTATAACAGTGATGGGCAAACTTTTTAAAGAGGGGGCCAAAGGAAAGGAAATGCTCATCTGTCAGTCTGTTTCTAAGGCAACTCTTTCGAAGATTTATTGTATTGTATCCTACTCGTATTCATCAGATTAGGAATAATGCCACACAGCCAATAGAACATTTTGGGGGACTGCATTTGGCCCACAGGCCGTAGTTTTCCCATCCATCGCTGTATTATAACAAATCAGTGGTAGTTTTACCCCTCTTGGCCTCTCCATCTTTCCTTATATTATTTTTTTGTGTTAGTTTATTATTATTTTTAATCTGACCACCTTCTTAGTTATATACCCTTTCCTAATAAAAAAAAACAAATTATTTCAGTTCCAAATTGCCTCCCTTCTGCATCTACTAAGAAAACAAGATAAATGAAAGTCATTACAAATATATATATAACCATGCAAAACAAATTGCTATATTTACCATGTCCCAGAAGAAAATAGGCTTTCAGTCCATAAGTCCATCAAGTCTCTACTTAGAGGTGGGTAGCATGTTTCACCACTAGCCCTTTAGTACTAAAGTGGGTCATTGTGCTGATCAAAGTTACTACATTTTTCAAAGTTGATTGTCTTTAAAATATTGCTGTTACTATACAAATTGTTTTCCTGACTCTATTCATTTTACTTTACATTAATTCATACAAATCTTCCTAGGTTTTTTTGAAACCATCAAAAATCATCATTTCTTAAAATACAATAGTATTCTATCATATGTTATAAATTTTTTATTTTTCAGTCAATTTTAGTCACATCTGACTTTTTGTGACTCTACTTGAGGTTTTCTTGGTAAAGATACTGGAGTAGTTTGCCATTTCCTTCATCAACTCATTTTACAGATGAGGAACTGAGGCAAACAGAATTAAGTGACTTACCTAGTCACACAGCTAGTTAAGTATTTGAGGTCATATTTGAACTCAGAAAGATGAATCTTTCAGACTCCAAGCCCAGCACTCTTTCTACTATACCTCCTAATTGCCCCCATTACTTGTTTAGCTATTACTCAACTGATGGGCATCCCCCCAGCTTCCAATTTTTTACCCCCACAGAGCAGCTAAAGTTTTTTTTAACATGATTCATTTTTCTTTTTCTTTGATTTTTTTGGCTATAGACCTAAACCAGAATAGTTGGGTCAAAGGGAAAGCATAGTTTAAAGCCTTGGGGGTATAATTCCAAATTGCTTTCCAAAATGGATGAACTACTTCAGAATTTCAGCACAGCAGTGTATTAGTGTACCTATTTTCCCACATCCTCTATAGCATTTGCCATTTTTCTTTTTTTGTCATCTTAATTCATATGATACCTACCTCAGAGTTGTTTTAATGTGCATTTCTCTAATTTTCTTGGTGAACATTTTCTGAGTATGAGTGCTCAGAGGGCAAATTCAAACTGCCTGTGAGCCCCTGGATGGAGAGAATTGAGGGTGAAAGTGCTTGCTTCAGAGGGCTGCACAGAGGTGTGGGGCATGCAAAAAATATCCTCAGGTGCTGGGAAGAAGGGGAACAGAGCAACTCCGTGAGTGCTGGCTCTTCACATGCACCATGTCTTTGCTAATGCTGGTTTAGAATATTTTTCACATGGATGTTGGTAGCTTACTTTTTTTTTCACTGAAAACTGCCTATTCATATCCTTTGAGAATTTGTCAGTTGGGGAATGGGTCTTCTTCTTATAAATTTTACCATTAGAAAAATAAAACTTTTAGCAAAGAAACTTGCTACAATTATTCCCCCCCCCCAATTTCCTGCTTTTCTTCTATTTTTAGATGGATTGGTTTTGTTTATGAAAAAAACTTTTAAATTTTGTATTATCAAAATTACTCATTATATCTCCTCTATCTCTTCTTTGGTCATGAATTCTCCTCCTTTCCATAAATCTGACAAGTAGTTTCTTCCACCTCCCCTAATATGCTTATTATATTACTCTTTCTGTCTAAGCTATATACTCATTTTAAACTTATCTTGGTATATGGTGTGAGATATTGGTCTATGCCCAGTTTCTGCCAGCTTAACTTTTAGTTTTCCCAACAGGTTTTGTTAAATATTACATTTTTGCCCTTACATCTGGGTTCCTTGGTTTTAACAAACATTATTATTGTGTTCATTTGCTTCTGTATATTGTAGACCTAAATTGCTTCACCAATCAACCTCTCTATGTCTTGCCCCATATCAAATTATCCAGCTAGGTGGAGCACTGAATAGAATGTCAGGCCTGAAGTCAGGAAGACACATGTTTCTGAGTTCAAATCTGGTCTCAGACACTAGCTATGTGACCCTGGACAAATCATTTAACCTTGTTTGCTTTAATTTCCTCATCTATAAATTGAGCTAGAGAAGGAAATGGAAACCTTTTTAGTATCTTTGCTAAGGAAACCCCAAAAGGGGTCATGAAGAGTCAGACATGAATGAATAACAACAAAACCCAAATTATTTTGTCAATTACAGCTTTGTAGTATAGTATGAGGTTTAGCGCTGCTTGGTTTCCTTTTTCCTTTTTTCATTGATTTCTTGATCTGCTCTTTTTCTCTTTTATTGATTTAAACACTTAGAGATATATATTTTAACTTAAGTATTACTTTGGCTACATCCCACAAATTTTGGTATGCTGTCTCCTTATTGTCATTATCATTAATGAAATTATTGATTATTTCTATGGTTTGTTCTTATACCCACACATTCTTTTTTGTTTTATACTTTTTAAATTACAAGTAGAAATTTTTTTTTACAATTATTTTATGACATTTTGCAATTTTTGTTCTCTCCTTCCCTCTCTCCCCTCCTTCTCCCAGAGGCAATACATGCTCTGTTATAGACTACACCAGTGCTTTTGTGCAATACAAATTTCCATAGTCCCCATGCTGTGATAGAAGATATATTACACATACAATAAAAAACTCCTGAAGGAAATAAAGTGAAAGATGGCATGCTTTGATCTGTAATCAACCTCCAACGATTCCTTCTTTGACTGTGGATAGCATTTTTCATCATGAATCCCATGTAGATATCATGGAAACTTGCTTTGCTTATAATAGTTTAGTCCTTCACAGTTGACCATTATACATGTAAAATCGATATGATTGCTTACCATCTCAAGGGGGTCAGAGGTTGGGTGTGGTGGTAAGGAAGAAGAGAATTCAAAACTCATTTTTATTTAATTTATTTCATAAATTCATTTTATTAAATACCTTTTAATTAATTTAATTAATGTTTTAATAAAATTATTAATTTATGACCAGTCTCTTAATTTTCACTCTTACATTTAGAACCATGACTGCAATGGCAAATACCATTAATCTGACAAACAGACAATAACTGTAGATGGTTAAAAGAAGTGGGAAACTTCTCATTCTGCTTTTTTCTTTCATATTTTTTCCAGCTATACGGAGATAATCTTTTTTGAAGATACCCTGATTTACTCTGCTGAAGGATATGCATAATTGCAATATAAGTAGCATAATTATAATAGCAAGCTAATGCCCCTTCTCTAAAGGATGTACTTTTCCCATATGAAATTTTAAAATAATGTAAATAACCCCTCTCACTTGTTTTTTAAACTTTTTAATTAATTTAGAATATTTTCCCATGGTTACATGATTTGTATTTTTTCCCTCCCCAATCCCTCCCTCCTCCCATAGCCAATGAGCAATTCAAATGGGTTTTACATGTATCATTGATTGAGACCTATTTCCATATTATTAATATTTGCAATAGAGTGATCATTTACAATCTACATCCCCAATAATATCTCCATTGAACCATGTGATCAAGGAACTGTTTTTTCTTCTGTGTTTCTACTCCCACAGTTCTTTCTCTGGATGTGAACAGTGTTCTTTCTCATAAGTCCCTCAGAATTGTCCTATATCATTGCATTGCTGCTAGTAGAGAAGTCCGTTATGTTAGATTGTGCCATAATGTATGAGTCTCTGTGCACAATGTTCTCCTGGTCCTGCTCCGTTTGCTTTGCATCAATTTCTGGAGGTCATTCTAGTTCACATGGAATTCCTCCAGTTCATTATTTCTTATAGCACAATAGTATTCCATCACCAACAGATATCATAATTTGTTCAGCCATTCCCCAACTGAAGGGCATCCCCTCATTTTCCAATTTTTGCCACCACAAAGAGTGTGGCTATAAATACTTTTGTACAAGTATTTTTCCTTATTATCTCTTTGGGGTACAGATCCAGCAGTGATATGGCTGGTTCAAAGGGCAGACAGTCATTTAAAGCCCTTTGGGCATAGTTCCAAATTGCCTTCCAGAATTGGTTGGATCATTTCACAACTCCACCAGCAATGCATTAGTGTCCCAATTTTGCCACATCCTCTCCAAAATTTATTACTTTCCTTTGCTGTCATGTTATCTAATCTGCTAGGTGTGAGGTAGTACCTCAGAGTTGTTTTGATTTGCATTTCTCTAATTATAAGAGGTTTAGAACACTTTTTCAAGTGCTTATTGATAGCTTTGATTTCTTTATCTGAAAACTGCCTATTCATGTCCTTTGCCCATTTATCAGTTGGGGAAGGGCTTGATTTTTTGTACAATTGATTTAGTTCCTTATATATTTGAGAAATTAGGCCTTTGTCAGAGGTTTTTGTTATAAAGATTTTCCCTCAATCTGTTGCTTCCCTTCTAATTTTGGATTCTTTAGTTTTGTTTGCACAAAACTTCCTGATCTATTTGTTTGTTTGTTTATTTACTTAAGTTAAAATTTAATTTTAATTGAATAACATACAGAACACATGACTATGCTGATACATAATAAAAACAATATGGTACTGGCTAAGAGATACATACTATGTCCCTCTTCTTCTGGCTTGATATAATTGGTCCCTAAAAAGGCCTCACTTTTTCCTTCTTGTCTTGGATAACTGCTACAAATGCAGATTACCCTATAGGCTTCTGGGCAAATGTTAGATTGTATTTTGAAGCAGACCAACCTCATTCATGGTATTTTGAATTCATTTATTCATTCAATATTTATTTATTGAGCATCTATTATGTAGTGGCACCTTCCACTTTTCTAGGTCTTAGACTGGACACATCAAAGGTCTTATTCACTAAAGCTATATTTCTGATGCATTGACCTCTCAAAATTGTAATAATATTAGTTTTGGGAAACTTTCAGAGTTCTGTCATTTCCTCATTGACTCGTCTCTTTTTTGTTTAGAGACAATATTCCTTGCTCTGTGTATCTCTAATAAAATATATTCCACTGTGGCCTCAAAGAAGAGAAAGTAGTTATGAGCTCTTACTTCTTTGTGTAGTAAAAAATCAAACAGCCCCCATCAATACTTTAGATATATTTGGAAAAATTAAAGTACTTAAAATGCCATTTGTACAAACATTTTTTAATTTAATGTAATCAAAATTATTCATTTTATATTTTGTGATGTTCTCTATTTCTAGCTTGGTCTTAAATTCTTTTCTTTCCCATAGATCTGACAGGTATACTATTCTAAGTTCATCTAATTTACGTATAGCTTCCTTCTTTATATTTAAGTCATTTACTCATTCTGAATTTATCTTGGTATAGGGTGAGATGTTGATCTATACTTAATCTCTCCCATATTGTTTTCCAGTTTTCCCAGCAGTTTTTGTCAAACAGTGGGTTCTCGTCCCCAAAGCTGGGATCTTTGGGTTTATCATAGACTGTCATGCTGAGGTCACTTTCTCCAAGTCTATTCCATCGATCCTCCCTTCTGTCTCTTAGCCAGTACCATATTGTTTTGATGGCCACTGCTTTATAGTACAGTTTAAGATCTGGGTACTGCTAGGCCACCTTCCTCTGCATTTTTTTCATTATTTTCCTTGATATTCTTGGTCTTTTTTTCTTCCAAATGAACTTTGTTATAATTTTTTCTAATTCAGTAAAAAAGTTTCTTGGTAGTTTGATAGGTATGGCACTGAATAAGTAAATTAATTTGGGTAGGATGGTCATTTTTATTATGTTAGCTTGTCCTACTCATGAGCAATTAATGTTTTTCCAATTATTTAGATCTAGTTTTAATTTTATAGAAAGTGTTTTGTAGTTGTGTTCATATAATTCCTCCTTTCACTTGTTAAAAAAGATAGAAACATTAAAGTTTTCTTAGATCTTCTCAATATATGTCATTTGGGACTGTAGTCTTATATAGCAAAATCCACTTTGTGGTCTTTCAAATATCTAATTCTCCTTCCTTCCTTTCTAAAATGTATATTTTATTTTCTATATATCTTTGCTTGGTTTCTATTAAACTAATGTATCACAATTTATTTAACCATTCTATTATAGACATTCAGGTTACTTCCAGTTTTGTTTTCTTTTGTTTTGTAATTATATGTAATACAGCTATTAAAATCTTTGAACAAAAAACTCTTTTTCATGTTGTTTTTTAAAATTATGCTTTCAGGGGACAGTCTTAATAATGGAATTATGGAGTCACAAGCTCATGCACATTTCATGCAAAACTGTCTCAGTTAATAAATTCCCGGTCTTTTTCTGTAGTTGGGTGTTCTAGTATCAGAAGAACCTTCTTCCTCTCTTCATCCAGTATATATATATATATATATATATATATATATGGAAAATTCCTGGAGGGCCATGTACATTGACAATAATCTTTCTACTTTTATTAGTATGGCTTCACTGACATTTTGTAGCTGCTAAGAGACAGTTTGACAGTAATTTGCAAAACTTCTCTATGCTGCAAAAGTTGATATAAGATTGGTTCTTCTTTCTGCATGAGTAGAAATAATCTGAGTTTGAATTTTAAATCTTGAACATATAAATGGATGGTCAAAATTTTCCCTACTGTTTTGATTTGTCATCATGATGGATGAATCTTAGGATAAATAATGTTTTACTTAAATTGATATCCAAATGTTCTTTCTGGGGAGATGCAATCTGGGCACTAAGAAATAAAAGGATACAGATGGTCTAAAGGAATGTCATTCTGGGTGAATTCTTTGGGTAACAAAATCCTCAAGCAGTATCAGAGGCTGAGAATCTGGCTTAAGGTTCCCACATTTTCTTGCACTGGAGAAATTGTATCTTTTTTTTTTAATACTTGAGATCAGATAATGATTCATTTGCAGAAGAAATGATAAACAGTTTCCCAAACTTAATGCTACTGTTTATTGTGAGATCAACAAACTATCTAGAGAAAAATGCCAATTTTAGTAAGTGCTCATAAGTAAAGGAAAACAAGAATTATTATACTTCAATCCAGCTAAAGGATCATATATATGTTTTAGGAAAAGGTATAGGTATCATTCACTAAGGATTATAGCAATAACATTTATACAAACTAACTTCTAAGTTTATGAATTTTGGTTTATTTTCTACATTTTATTTGAACCTCTTTATAATTTGTATCTCTACTGATGTGATATAATGGGAAAAGAACTATATTTGGAGTTAGTATACGTCGTCTCAAATATGAGATCTGTAACTGATATACAGTGATCTTAAATAAGTCACTTATTGATCTCTGAGCCGTTGTTTCTTATATATAAAATGAGGAGTTTAGACTATCTGAATTCTAAGGTTCCTTATAGTTCTATTACCTTGTATAGAGCTTGCTTTGTATGTATTTATTTGTATGCTGTCTCCTTGTTAGACAAGGAGCTCCTCGAGGGCTCTTTTCTTTGCTGCTTCTTGTATCCCCATCTTAGCATAGTGTCTGGCACATAGTAGACACTTCATAAATATTGACTGATTGATTAAGTCATCTAATTCTTAAGCCTGAATTTCATGTATATTGCCTGTTGTACTTTCCATTTTCTCAGTTAACCTTTTTAGCATAAAACCGATAAAAATTAATATTGAATAGTATTACTTATTAATAATATTTCTATGTGAAACAATTTTCTCCATAGCCTCCTAAGATCAGGCTGAAACAGCCTGCATCCAAGCTAAGATTGCTCCCAGAGCCTCAAGCTTTCAAACTGGGCTGGAACTTTTACCTTTTGATAAGACCTTAAAAGAATTAAAGGCAAGATTGATCAGCCAGATTGGTCTTTACTCTGTTTCCTCCAGGTACCTTCCCTCCTCCAACACCTATGCATTTTAAATTTATTCCCTGTAAAGGCAGACATTTCCCTCCTTAACTAGCATCTTATGTTATCATAGACCTGGATTCATACAAACAAACTATTTAACAGTTTCTGCTTCTTAAAGTTGATGCATTCATTGAACTAATAAATAAATCTTCTGGAGTACCTCAAGAAATCTCCTTGGTAAAATCAGTAATACCTTCAAAATGATGGCTCTTATTAGTGCGTGCCCTGACCACGGATTACAACTCCAAGCCCAACCTTGGCCATCATCATAGAAATTTATAAATCAGTGTATATCCATCAGAAGTTATACATCAGTATACATTATCCTAAAGCAAAGGGCAGCTAGGTGGCATGGTGGATAGAGTGTTGGGTCTAGAGTCAGGAAGACTCACCTTTTTGAGTTTATATCTGACCGTAGACATATATTCGCTACGTGACTCTAGAAAAGACATTTAACTCTGATGGTCTCCATTTCCTCATCTGTAAAATGAGCTGAGGAAGGAATGGCAAACCACTTTGCCAAGAAAAACTCCAGAATAGGGTCAGGCAATGTTGAACACAACTGAAAAATAACTGAAAAACAACATCCTAAAGCTCTAACAAGGATGACGTTACTAGGACTTTGGCCCATCAAAATATAGAAGGCATCAAAATTTAATTTGTATACTCCTTTAGCAGCTAGAAACAACTGAGTCTGGCAGCTAGTTTGTAACAGTAATTAGTTTAAATATGAAGCTACCAGATGTACCCATCTGGAGACACTATTGTATCTAATTCCTCCTCCTGCTTAGCTGAGTTTAATCTTAATTACTTCTTGTATTATTTTCACATCACCAATTATAAACTTGATTTGAGGATGCATTTTATGTTACTTGCTCTAGGCACCCAAATTGCTGGTTACAGCTCTGGATCATCCCAGCTTTGGGCAGAGCATTTGATTAAAACCCTGAAACTGAAAAAGGCAAGAAGAGTGAGAGGAGGGGATGGGGTGAACGAGTACAGGAAAGGATGGAAAAAGCAACTGGTACACTGGAAAACATATCATTAACATCCTTCAACAGAACCTTACCTTGGTGTTCATGTGGGTAGATCCAATAACTCAATATTTATTGAGAGCATGTCATCCAACAGGTAAATAACAAGAGATATCATAGCAAAACCATATGTGATTAAATACCAAATGCCTTCTGAGGAGGGAGAGCTGTTAGAATGATTAGGAAATTCCTCACAAAGAAAAAGGATAACCACCACCATAGAGAGAACTGAATGTAGATTGTCTGAATGTAGATTGAAACATTCCATTCTTCACTTAATTTTCTTCATGAATTTTTCTCTAGTGTAAGCAAAGTGTGTCTTGTTTCACAATGTGATGAACAGGGAAATGTGCATTAAATGATAATATATGTACAAACTTTTTTATATTTTATCTTTATTTTATTTTAATAACCAATTTCCACATAAATTTTCCAGTTATATGATTCATGTTGTCTCCTTCCCTTCTTCCCTTCCCCTCCTGGAGTTGACAAGCAATTCAATCTGGGTTATATATATGAGCATGCAAAACAATATATGTACAACCTTTATCATATTACCTGCCCTCTTGGAGAGGGCAAAGGGTGGGAGGGAGGACAGAAAAAAGAATGGGACAAATTTTGAGGCATAGTTAATGTGAGAATTTGTTTTTCTTGGATGAGCATATTTATTATAATTTATTACATCTTTATAACAAATCATATGTATATTATTATGTTATATATCATATGTATTTAAAAATAAAGATAAATGATAATTCAACGAATATATAAATAAGAGTAAAATCAGTCCCCCAAAAAATGATTAGGAAAAACTTCATCATAGAGATAGGGTTTAGAGCAAATCTTGAAGAATATATAGAGGCTTGGAGTTGGGAGGACCTGGGTTCAAATATGGCCTCAGATACTTTCTAGAAGTTGCTTAACCCCAGTTGAAGCCATCTTTGCCATTGTTCTGTTTTAGAACTAATAATAAAACAGATAGTAAAGGTAAAAAAGTATGCAAAGGGGCAGCTGGGTAGCTCAGTGGAGTGAGAGTCAGGCCTAGAGACAGGAGGTCCTAGGTTCAAACCCGGCCTCAGCCACTTCCCAGCTGTGTGACCCTGGGCAGGTCACTTGACTCCCATTGCCCACCCTTACCACTCTTCCACCTATGAGACAATACACCGAAGTACAAGGGTTTAAAAAAAAAAGTATGCAAAAGCTATAGGCAGACAGAAGAAAGAAAGTATGGAATATATATATATATATATATATATATATATAT
>NC_058130.1:333026440-333038302 GCF_016433145.1 Gracilinanus agilis | reverse complement strand
AAGGGGCAGCTGGGTAGCTCAGTGGAGTGAGAGTCAGGCCTAGAGACAGGAGGTCCTAGGTTCAAACCCGGCCTCAGCCACTTCCCAGCTGTGTGACCCTGGGCAGGTCACTTGACTCCCATTGCCCACCCTTACCACTCTTCCACCTATGAGACAATACACCGAAGTACAAGGGTTTAAAAAAAAAGTATGCAAAAGCTATAGGCAGACAGAAGAAAGAAAGTATGGAATATATATATATATATACATATATATATATATATATTCATCTACCTGGAATGGGGGGTTCATGAGGCTGGGTAATAGAAGATAAAGCTAGAAAATTTAAGAGTTTTAATTTTAAACTATCCATAATAAGGAATCATTAGAGGTATCTAAGGAGAGTTAAAAATTAGGAATGATAGTAACTTTTGCAGTCTGTCTATACTGCTAGAAGATAGCCACATATATAAATGGTGGACTTCATAGTCAGCATCCAAAGATAGACAAAACAGAAAGGAGAGCTAGAAGATGGGGGAACGGGTTCACATGTTACACAAAGCAGGTTTTAAGTTGGCCAGGAAGCAATGTGAAGGCCTGGTTCTGAGCAAGATCAGAGAAGAGATTTTTTTTTTTATCATCACCCAGTGTCCAAAGGAAGAATCCCAGCATCTAGTGATGATAGGTAGATGGTGGAAGACAATGACTGGAGTGTAATTTCAAGAAGGCGAACAAGAGGCTGATGCTTGTAGTGGTAAATTTAGGCTTGAGTTCAGGAAAAACAAAATGAAACAAAATAAAACCAAAACATTTCCTAACAGTGAAAGTTATCTAAAAGTAGGATGGGGGCAGCTGGGTGTCTCAGTGGATTGAGAACCAGGCCCAGAGATGGGAGGTCCTAGGTTCAAATCTGGCCTCAGACTCTTCCTAGCTGTGTGACCCTGGGCAAGTTATTTAACCCCTGTTGCCTACCCCTTACCACTCAATACCTAGTATTGATTCTAAGATGGAAGGTAAAGGTCTAAAAAACAAACAAAAAAATAAATAAATAAATAAAAGTAGGATGGACTGTTGTCCTAGGAGAAAATGGGTTCTTCCTCCCCTTGACTCCTTCAAGCAAAGGCTTGATCATGTAGAAGGCATGATTGGTTTAGGTATGGGTGGACTAGGTAGCCTTGTTGCCCCCTCCTCCTCTGAGATTCTGTGATAATTCTCTGAGGCAAAAAAGACAGCACAAAATCCATTCACTAAACCTCTCAAACTTTACTCACAGGAGAGCCCCTCTAGCCTTTCTTTAGGGCCTTTTTACTCTTGGTTTTTGTCAAGGATCTAATAAGCTTAGAGGATAGATAGCTTATTTCCTTTGTTGTTCAGACTGACTCTTCATGACCCCATTTGGGATTTTCTTGCCAAAGATACCAAAGTGGTCTACCATTTCCTTTTCAGCTCATTTTATAAATGAGGAAACGGAAGCAAACAACCCATTAGGTAACTTGCCCTGTGTCTCACAGCTAGTAAGTGTCTGAGGCCAGATTTGAACTCAGGAAGATGAATCTAGACCTTGCACTCTATCCCGTGTGCCACCTACCTGTCCTTGCTCATTCCTAGACCAAAGCAAATCAGAAGGCAGTAAGGGAGGTGCTACTAGAGGTGGTTTGATGAGAACAGCAAGAAGTAATAGCTGACAGCTTCACTGTAAGGTAGAATATAGAAAATTCTACAGAATCCCACAAGAAGAAATAACCCACCTCAGCAGCCCAAAGAAAATCACTATATGATGTACAATCTAATCCAATATTTGACTTTCATAATGATTTCCCTACATCAACAAGAAAAAAAAGCTAAATGTTGTTCAGTATATTCTGTTTAAGAAATCAAGAGATATAAAAATTTAGAAAGACATATATCCTAAATTGTCGAGATAAAATTTGATTTTCATAATGATGCTCCTAGGCCATAAGTTTAGGGTTAAGCATTCTATTTCCTGTTCTGTTAATCTGAGCTATTTATATATTTCTGTAAATATTTGTCCATTTAATTTTTATTGTCAAGTTTTGGGGACATATAGTTGGAATCCTAAATTGCCAAGAAAAAATGCTAAACAGTGTTTAATGTATTCTGTTTAAGAAGGAAAGGAATATACATCTTGGAAAGATATCTATCCCAAATAGTTAAAAGACATTTTAAGAATTGGCATTTAAAAGCTTTAATTACTTCAGATAATTAATTTATGTGAAATTCTTTGTCTTTAACAAGGTTAGATAAATAAGGTGGTATTGACTTTTCATTATTTATTATAGCAAGAAATAATAAATATCTAGTTTTTAATTAATAAGGAAGTGCCACCACAACATAAAACTCTATTTTTGCTCTATTGGTGATGAGCAAGCATGTGCATTTTAGAATTTAATGCTTCAGGCAGGATGAGGATGAATCTGTGCAATTGGTTTATAGTAATGTAACATTAAGTGAGGCATATATAGTATGAAGAGCTAGGAGGAAGATATCTACCATTTGTGCATATGACAGAGATTAGAAATAGGTTAGTTCTTGCTTAAGTGTCTACGTTATAACGATCAGTGTTTTTTAAATTTACTAGCCATCAAAAGAACAATTCCCCAAATGGTCTTCTTTCAGACCAGAGACAGCATCTTTGCAATGCCCTGGTTTTACTTGGCATAGTCAGTCCCTAAGGACATAAAGCCAAGGTGTTTCAGAATCAGAATTACAGTAGGGAAAAATGCTACAGAAACCTGTGCAACAACATGAAAAGTCTGTTTTGCAAAACTGAAAACAAATGTAATTTGGAAAAAAATATATTAAGAAAAGATAATGTATGAGTTAAAAAGGTTTTGACAGAGGTTACATCTGCACTTCCAAAATGAAATGGAAAATATATCCATTCTTTCATCGAATGGTTATTAGATGATGACTATGAAGAAAACTGTGCTAGGTGCTAGGGGAGATGTCTAGATAAGGAGTGTTTCTTCACTTCATTTGGTTTAATATTTAGGTAGTACCACCAACACAAAGCACTTTACTTATATTAGAAATTCTGATATGAGGGAAAGGTAGGTGGACACTTCCCAGCTGCATGACCCTGGGCAAGTCATTTAACTCTGTTTGCCTAGCACTTGCCTTTCTTTCTTAGAGTTGTTACCAAGACAGAAAATAAGGGTTTCAATAAAAAAGAAAGAAATTTTACTGTGAGTTTAAGGGGAAAGAGTTTATTTATTTATTTTTAAATTAACCAACAAAGGGGAGGTTTCCAGGAAGAGGTAGCATTTGAGATTGGCTACCTCATTAATTCAAAGAGTTGGAAGGGTGAAGGGCAGGACTTCAGAAAGTTGAGTCAGTATTACAAGAGTGAAGGCATCTCATGAATTGGGCTGAGGGTCAGGAAATGATCAGAACATTAGGATTAGATATTAGGTGATGGCACGGTGCTAGATTTGGTGACTCCAGTCAAATCTAGGATGATCACAGACGTGTGTCCTCATGCAAGTCATGTAACCTCTTTCTGCCTTAGTTTCTTAATTTGTAAAATGGGGAAAATAATATACTTCACAAGGTTGTTGTGAGTGCCAAATGAAATAACATGTAAATCACTTTGCAAATTTAAAAGTGCTAGATAAATATTAGTTACTCTTGTTCCTACTTGTAGAAAAATACATCCTTGTTAATTAATTTTAAATAAAAATTTCTTTTTGTGCTATGTTATCTAGATAGTTTCCCTTTTATCTTGCTAATGGGGACATAATAAATATCCCTCCATGGAATAGGTTATACACAGTTTTGAGATTATTAACTATTTTTTCAGAGTTCCCAGGAATCACTTTCTTCTTTCTCCATCTGTTGCTTTCAAAGAGGACCAATGCCATCACAGGATGATGTCTTGATTTTGGTAGTGAGTTGGATTAAAGTGAAGCAGAATTGCACAAACTCGTCAACCTCATTCTCTCTTCCAGAGACATCAAAGTTCAATGGCAAGACAAAAAGTCAGGATTACTAGTGATGACCTGGAATGCAGTGGATGGCCTTGGCATCTTCAATGTCTGATGAAACTCTAAGGGCTCCATAGTGCCTGCTTTAGTGGTTTTCATGGGCATTGGAAGACATTGTTCTCATGCACCCACTGTCCCTTTTGTTGTCAAATAATGGTCTCAGTGATCCTGTTTCCCATATAGACAAATTAACCTAGAAAAGACTAGCACCCTACAATCAATCATTTCTGAGAGGTTGTGCAGTCCTGGCTCCACTGGTGTTCTCAGTCTTGTCAACTTAGAAACTCCCATCTGGGGTTTTCTTGGCAAAAATACTGCAGTGGCTTGCCATTTCCTTCTCTAGCTTATTTTACAGATGAGGAAACTGAGGTAAACAAGGTTAGGTGACTTGCCCAGGGTTAAACAGCTAGTACGTGTCTGAGGTCAGATTTGAACTTAGAAAGATGGGTCTTCCTGATTCCAAAACCAGTACTCTATTTACTGTGCACCTAGCTGTCCTCCTAGCTCAGCTACTGACTATCAGAATGACTTTCGACAAATCATCTTTTCTCTTGGGGACCCATTTTCCTCATCTAGAAAATGAAAGATTAGGGCTATATGGTTTCTAAAGTCTCTTCCAACTCTATGAGTCTGTTTGCTGTTCTATTTCTTGCTTAGGTAGGCCATTATCTGAATATGACTGCTCATTTGTACCTGTCTATCTTCTATCCTCAGTCAGACTGTCTCATAGCTATTTTTCTGGAGTCCTTTCTTTCCTACTCTCCAGTAGCTAAAGAGTAAATGCATGGCAATGAAACCATTTCCCAAGCACTCTATCCAAAATGGTGACCATTCACATTAAAGAGTAAACAAAAATCATATATTTAGAGCTAGAAGGAATCTCAGTCTTGATTTAGTCCATCCCTCTCATTCTACAGTTGAGGAAAAAGAGTCCTCAGAAGGGGTGTCATTAGTCTCAAGGTCACACAGGTATTAAGTGGCATGGTTGGAATTTGAAATCAAATTCTCTGATTCTAAATCTAGCACTCTGGCTACTGTACCATTGCAAGTCCTTTACCCACTATTTCAGCAAAACTGAGGGCTTGGCATTACAGGAACTACAATGTAGTAAAAGGAGAATGATATCAGGCAAGAAGTAAAGAGCAATAACATTCTATTGATGTTATATTAGGAAAGCCATGTATTAGAAAGGGCAATTACTTATAACATAAATTGATCTCAACACCCAAAATAATATTTTGTATTAGTAGTCCACTCGATTTCCAATGAATGAAAGTGATTAGAATCTTATTTTCATTCTCAATCTAGAAATTTATTCAAAGTTACAGTACTCATTAAAAAGAGGTCATTTATATATTGGTCATTTTTCTCCTACTTGATGGATATCATCCACCATCTTTGCAGATATTTACTGGGAATTAATTGAGTTAAGTAAGGAAAAGGAGATACAGAACTTAAAAAAAAAAGGCAGGGAAAGACCATCTAATCAACATGACCAATTTACATAAATAGTTACCTGAATATATGATGTCATTGGTGTGGTGCTCCCTTCATCTAAAGCAGGTTAAGTCCTTTGTATCGACTTATTTGTGTGTTCCTGTCTTGTCTGACTAGAATATCTAAGCTTTCTTCCTGTGGGAGCTTAAAGTCAATAATGGGGATATCTTCTTTAGCAGGCCAACAGATATTAATCACTGCCAAAATTGAAGAATTGTCATTTCAAAGTAATTTTTCCCAATACAATGAGCTTTAAAAAAATAAATATAAAATGAAAGTCTTCCACAAGAAAAATGGGAAAGCACTTTGAGGGACTGGTAGCAAAGATTGCTGTAAAATTCTTAGACAAACTGCCTTAATAGAAATGTGATATTGAACCCTAGGCTGCTGAATTCTGTTCATATAAAGCTATAAGGATATATAACTGCATTTCATTGGGGGTGGGGTGTGAGCATTTGATTTCTTTTTGTTAATAGCTAATATTTTATATTATGGTAAGTGTTTTTTTTTTCCTGATAACTGATATGATAAAAAATTTTAAATGTTCAACATAGAATCAAATCCTATCGCTGTGTTGACTATTTCAACAGCTTCTATCCAGCACTCCCGCTCCCCTCAATTAAAATTTCTTTTCTCACTTCAATTTTATAGCAGTTGGTCCTCTCATGGAAGATTTGTTAGCCAAATGAGTTACAGTAACATGAAAGCAATCCCAGCAACACGGTACATGTCCTAGGGTGGCCTCTAGGGAGGTTATTAGGGAAAGCAGTCTATAAACTCACCAAATCCTATAGATATGGGGAAATTTGGACATTAGAAATATTCGAAAGGATTTCGAAACTCTGCACACTTTAAAAAAATCTCTGATTCGAAGTCTGCCAGAGAGAATAACTGATAACCAACTAAGTGCTTCCTACTTGAATATATGCACCTCAGCCATGCTAATTAAAATACCAGTAAAAAAGAAAGAAAGGAAGCGGGAGAGGGACTTTCACTTTATGCAAATTACACACAACATTTTTTGGGGAGCTGACTCCACCCCACTGCTATGGAAACGCACTCGCGTGTGTTAGTGTGTGTGTGTGTGTGTGAGTGAGTGTGTGAGTGTGTGTGGTGTGATTGCGCGCGCTTTCCTTTAATTCTCTCCCAGCCTGAGGACAGGCAGGAGGATAAACCCTGAACAGAGGCAGCGCCAGCGCAGAGAGAGAGAGAGAGAGAGAGAGAGAGAGAGAGAGAGAGAGAGAGAAGGGGAGGGACTGGACAGCACCGGACAGAGCCAGGGTTGGCAGCCCCGCCGACTTTGCTCTTTAAATTGGTCTCAAAGCCGATTACAGCTGATCTCCCACGTGACGTTTTACCTTCTGTCTCCCCGGGAGCGAATTGCTCGGGGACAATCCTCCTTGAGCTGCGGTGTTGCTCCCCAGCCCGACTGCACCGCGGTCTGGGGCACGAACTTTTTTTTGGGGGTGGTGGTGGTGGTGGTGGTTGGGGGTGGGAGGGCGGCAGCGGGAAGGGCCGGGCGGAGCCAGTGAGAGACTCGGACCGTAGACAGTCTGACCTCCCGGGGAGCCCAGAGGTCCCTCTCGCCGAGCCTGAGGACTGAAGCCGTGGCTGCAGCAGCAGCTCCAGCAGCAGAGAGAGCTTCCGAGAGTCCTCCTGGCGCCAGTGCCCGGGGGGAGGACAGGGCACTGGCCATCCCCTTAGGGTCAAGCGGCTGCAGGGAAGCCAGGGGGCGTCTAGCCCTCAAGGAGTAGCAGGGGAGCCCCTGGCCGCTCTGCACCCTAACGCTGGGAAGTGGAAAGCGGCGCGGGGCTGTCCCCTCGGAGGAGGGGTGGGGGAACTTGCACAGAGATGCCGGGGGGTCCCCCGAGCTAGGGGCCCGCCTAGGACTCGCGCCCCACTACCGGCCGGTCCGGTCCGGGCCCCGCTAGCCATGCAGAAGAGCGTGCGCTACAACGAGGGGCACGCCCTGTACCTGGCTTTCCTGGCCCGCAAGGAGGGCACGAAGCGCGGCTTCCTGAGCAAGAAGGCGGCGGAGGCGAGCCGCTGGCACGAGAAGTGGTTCGCCCTTTACCAGAATGTGCTCTTCTACTTCGAGGGCGAGCAGAGCGGCCGGCCAGCCGGCATGTACCTGCTGGAGGGCTGCAGCTGTGAGCGGGCTCCCGCCCCGCCCAAGGCAGCGTCTGGGGCAGCGGGTGGCAAGGACGCCCTGGACAAGCAGGTAGGCTCCCCTTGCCAGAGCTCTGCCCTTTTCCTTTACTCAGCGCCCGCCCTTTTCCCGACCACCACGATCCTGTATCTTGTTTCGGGGATGCTAGGGGGTGGGGTGGGGGGGGTAGTCCCGGGGCAGTACCCTCCCTAGAGGGGCGCACAGTCCAGAAGCTGAGTTCTGGCAGTAGAGCAGCCTAAGAGGGTGAATTTAAGGGCCGAAGATTAGGGTAAAGCCGTTTTAAGGAGCCAGGGACACCCTTGGGGGAGGGGGGGACTATCTAGGTATTTCGCCCCCTCCCCCTCTGGTGAACTGAAAATGAGGGTGGTCTTGCCCTGTAATTGGGGTGACTTTTTTCTTTCAGGCGCTAGATCGAAACCAGTGGTCATTATCAGTGTCACTATTAATATTCGCTGCTTCCCCCAGTGTCTTGACTGGGAGAGTTCGGTTCCGTGACACGTGAAGGCACCTGTTGGATTTCACGTGGCTAGAAGAGATGAGGCTAATGAATCTGGGAAAGTTTGGTTTCTACTTAATATGGCTGGTGGCTGACTGTGTCTCTGCAAGTGCGTAACCACCGCTGGTAGTTCTGCAGGGTTAAATAAAAAGCCTGGTTCTTCTTGGTAAACGTGAACAACGTTTTGTTGGGTGTTTTCTGGTCAGTGGTGGTTTGTGTCAGTTGCCATACAAACGTTTGGTCTGTTGTATCCAATTAAGGGATACCTAATGAATTCCCTGAGGATAAATGTGTTGTGTATTCTGCCAATGTCCACTGACTCCCTTTCCTTCTCATTCTTAGAAACTGAGATGTTCTAAAAAGTATTTGGTGTGAGAGAATTCTTTGTACTGACTGGGTGGAGGTGGGAGTTAGGGGGCAGGGGAGAGAATTCCCTTGTAAATTCTGGGTGATAGTTTTTAATCATTTTATTTTGTGCCTTTCTAGGAATATTATTGTCTATGGCTCCAAAAAGTTACTGGAAAACATCAGTTTTTGCCTTTTTATTCCTCTTGGGTCTTAGAATTATAGCTGATTAATTTTACTGTCCAAAATTTTTCCACTATGGTTGCTTGTGAACATCCATGCCAAAGAACAAAAGGTTGGTTTTCTGAGCCAAATAGGCAACTTTCTTAATTGAGTTCTCAGTATTAGACAATGAATACTTATATGATAGGGTTCAAAGGAGATGAAAATTAATTAAACTGAAAGTTGTCTAATTTTTCCACTTTGGATTTAGGCAGCCCAGACTTCAGTCTTCAGTAAGCCAAGCAAACTTTTTTGTAGAAAGATTCATAGAAGAAGGCTAATGTAATAAATATGTTGGGATTTGAGCGTTTTTTTCTCCAGTGGTATTTGGAAATCTATTCCTCTCCTTCCCTCCTTCCCTATACAAATTTAGAATTAGAAATAGAATATAAACATGATCTTAGTTGACCAGAGAGGCACTTTGACTTAGTGGGATAGAGATGACAGCCAGGAAATCCTGGACTCAATATGTGACTCTGAAACATGCTGGCTTGTATGAGACTGAGAAAATCACCTGATATTTCAGTGTTCTAGGACCTAGAGTCTAGGTAACTCTATACTTGCAGAAAAGCTGCTTGACTTCCATTGCTAGTTTTTTCATCTGGGAATTTCCTAGAACAATAAAAGCACAGGTCCAGCATCTATCTCTATCCCCTTTAGTTGACAGATTTACTATTTAAATTGGAGTTGGATAAAGAAACAATGGGATAGGAGGAATCTTTTCTAAGTTCTTAGGTATGGTCTTTTTTATTTTGGAGGGATAAAGAGGGGAAAGAGTGAAGGGGGTGAGGGAATTCACCTTGAATAGTCTCTGCAGAAACTAACCTCATAATTTTTTAAACATTAAAATTCTCCGTAAAATATATTTGAAATTGTTTTCAGTATTCCTCCAATTTTTCAGCAACATTTATTAAAAAACTATTGTTCATATGGCACAGAGTGCTGAGTTTCTCCAGTATATCTCTATAATTTCAACCAACAGCTCTGTGAGGCTGGATGATACTTTGTTGGATTGGTTTTATAGGTGAAAAGAACTGGGATGTGGAGGAGTTCTGCAGGGGATGCAGAATGACATAGGAGGAGCACATTTACTAAATATGATTGAGTTCTTTCAAGATGTAGATCTTGGACTATTTATTGCTGTATCTCCCCTACAATTTAGCACAGTATTTTGTAGGCAGTAGATATCTTCTTTATTGAATAGAACTGACTTGAGAGAACTCATCAAATGCATTTCAGTAAGTTATCTATTAGAGCAATAGTCTCTAACCTTTTTTTTTTTTTGCTCTGCCTTCTATCAGCAAAAAAAAAAAAAAAAATCATGGTCCCCCAGCAGGCATATATTTACTGATTAAATTTGCATTACTCTCTAATATTACTTATAAAACTTACAGAAAAATAGAAATGAAAGGCTGAGATAAAGATGAAATATTTGATTCTATTTTCAATAAGGAACCACTGAAGTTGTTTGAATAGGGGAGTAACATGGTCAGATCTGGGCTTTAGGGAAAACATGGATTGGAGAGAGGAGAAACTTGATGCAGGGAAGGATAACTAAGAGGCTGCTGTAGTCATCCATCAAAAAGATGATGAAGGCTGATTGTGTGGTAGCTGTGCAAGTAGAAAGAAGGTTATATGTAAGAGATGTTGAAAAGATGTTACAAATGATTTCTATCAGCTATGAGGGAAAGTGCTGAGTCAAAGATGACACCTAGGTTTTGTAAACCTGGGAAACTCTAAGGATGGCGGTAGTCTTGACAGAATTAGGGAAGTCTGAAAAGGGGGCGGGGGAGAAAAATAATGAAATTACATCTTCAGTGCAGATGACAGCCCATCCATGCCTATCTCACCTTGATAGCATATGCTGCTCTACTTAAAATGAAAAATGTATAACGTGGAGGGTTCTTATAGAAGAATAGAGAGCCCACCAGACCACTGCATCTTCTGTAGCCTTCATATTATCTGGAGGTTAGGGAGCAGGGAGGGAATTGCTGTGATGTTTCCCAAAAGCATTTATGCAGCTGTTGCTGTTGATGCCAGGGAATGGTTAGATTATAACTGCTCTGTGGCAGTCAGGGGAGCTAACTAGTTCTAGCTAGTTTGAGGGAGAAGAGTGAAGGAATGTCAGAAGAAAGGGGTTGGTGTAGTTGTGTTGGACCTTTTGCGGGGAGCATCTTCAAGGTCAAAATTATGTCTAAAGTAATATTAAGATGATTTAATGTCTGATATGGTCAATATAGAGAAAATAACTCATAAGCAAAAGTCTCTTTGGAAAGAGTCCTCAACACTTATTTTTAAATTTTATTTATAATTTTTTTTTATCTGGCCTCAGACACTTCCTACCTGTGTGACTCAGAGCGAGTCATTTAATCCTGTTGCCTAGCCCTTACTGCCCTTCTGTCTTAGAAGTGATATTAAGACAAAAGGTAATGGTTTAAAAGAAAATGTTTTGACAGCTATCTAAGGAACTTTTTTCCTGTACCAATTGACTGGGGCTGTTGGTCTGATTTACCAAAGATCTAAAATGCTTTGATTAGCCCAAGGGAGTAGACTGAGCAACCTCACAAAAGAAAAATGACACTCTCTTTAAGAAAGAAGAAGCCCCAGAAAGAAATGGTAGTGGCACCTTGGTAGAGAAAAAGCAAATGGCAGCAGTGAGAGAAAAGAGGAATGGAAGCCGGGGAGTTAGGCCCTCAATAATTTTTAAGAGTGTAAAGGGGTCCAAAGGCAAAAAAAATTTTTTTGAGAGCCATTGTACTCTGTTCCCTGACTTGTCCAAGATCAGATAGCTGAGAACATACTGGGCCATATCAGATATTCACTTATTTTTCTAGAGTTATCTTCATCTTGTTTTGAAGACATAGGAGGCACATGATCATAATTATAAAGCTATAAAGGCCCCTAAAGTTGATTTAGTCCAGTTCCTCATTTTATAGGCGAACATACTGTGACCAGAGAAATTGTAACTTCTTGTCACACAGGTAGTAAGTTGCTGAGTCAGATTTTGAACCTAGGTCCTCTGATTCTGAATCCACTTAAAAAAAAAAAAAGAACATTCCTTCCTTCCTTCCTTCCTTCCTTCCTTCCTTCCTTCCTTCCTTCCTTCCTTCCTTCCTTCCTTCCTTCCTTCCTTCCTTCCTTCCTTCCTT